>NC_056726.1:1028655505-1028955505 GCF_019279795.1 Protopterus annectens | reverse complement strand
CAGGTAGGCATAGCCCTTTCAGAATTCCAAAGTGGGGACCATGCTTGTTTGCTGTGGACACCGTTGTGTAAGTCAGAAGGTTGGTATACTTCTTCTAACTGTTGCTAAGGGTGTAGCCAGTTATTTGTATGTTGTGCTCAGACCTGAATGTTGCCACTTCCAGTACACAGTTGACAGTGTAGAATTGTACATAACCCTAGAAATGCTAACACAAGATACATGGGAGTATGGGGTTTCTTTACAACTTCTACAATTAGCTGCCATACATATGCAGTTATTGAGATGTTTTCATTTGGCACATGAACTGTTTGGGAACAGCTATACTGTGGATATTAATGTACTCACTTCTGCACAGTTTGTGCTTTTTATTTTGTTGACATTATCACAGGATGCTCATGAAAACTGGACAATTCCAGTACTGAATATGCCTACCTACATCCTTGCTGTACCTTGAACACACTGGTATTTTGTACATTTGGGTGGGGATTGTCCTGCTATGATGCTGTGTGGGGGTTGTAAAGTGCTGCTGTAACATTATTTACTGCTAGAATGTCTGGTTCTGTTATCACAGTCATGTAATGCAATTCCACAACAACTGCTGGTAAAGTTCCACAGAACAGGTTTTGTTTTATGGCATTCCTATCTTTCCTTTACATTCACACATTCTGATGCATGATATATATATTTCAGCAACATCCTGCTGTATGTCTACTGTGGCCTAGTGGTACTTCATGCAGTCTAGTGTGCCTAAGGTCCGGGGTTTGAGACTGATAGTTTTATTTTGCTGCTGAGCAGAACAAGGCCCCTCATATGTAGGGTGACTAAGGCACTTATAAGCATTTGTAAGCGGGTTTGTGCAGGTTTGCATGACGCTTAGCAATACTAAGCTAAGCACACATATGCGCACACTCGCTCAAACCCACTTACTACTGCTTAAATGTGCTTACTCCCGCTAACCCCCGCTCTCATTTCTTTGGAAGAAAAGAAAATGGGGAGATAGGAAAGTGGTGAAAAACGGGCACAAAGAGGGAAAGACAGTAGGGAAAACAGCTTGGGATGTGCAGGATGGGTGTAGGGAAGGTCCATAGCTGCCCATTTCTTTAACAGCAACAGCTGTGCATATACTAGTAATTTGGAGGGAATTTTGAAACCTTCCACCCCTGAGAGAGGGGTGAGGACAACGAAGTATGTTGTACTGCCAATTGAATTTCAGTTTCTGTGTCCAGCGGACATTTGTGCAAAATAGGCAGCTATGTATGGGGCATAATTTTTTTGTGGGAGCAGATTGCCCATTTTTTTTCAGGTGAAAGTGGAATGTGGGGTAGGGGAAGTAGGTATGTTTGGGGAGGTAGGTTGGGGAGGTAAACAGACAAGACAAATAAGACTCATACAGGGGTGGAATATGACACATGGGGTGGGTGAACACCATTGATGGGGAAGGATGTTTGGAAATCGCAAGCCCATGAGCCCAGAGATAGCAACAGTGGAACTGAGATCCCCACCCATGGGCAGTCACCGCTGCACCTTCACAGCCCGGAGGGTGGCTGTGCTGGGGGCTACGTAGGAGGGGCAGGCTCACCCATGAGTCGCGCCACTCTTGCCTTGAGCTGGCATAGGGGATCAGAGACTGAACGCTGATCTCCCTCCGCACCACAGCCCGGACCCTTCGGAGGGTGACAGGCGGCCCTCCTCCAGCCATGCTTGCATGGGCGGGGTGAGCCTCGTCCCCTGCAGTGCTTCCACCCGAAGGTGGCACATGGCCAACGGAGGAGGAGGTCCTGGGCTGGGCACCGGACCTGCTGGTGCCAGGTGCCATTGCCAGCTGAGGTGGGACAGGTGGGCCCGCTGGGACTGGCCTTCCCATACGTTTTGTGTTTAGGTAAATTTAATGACAATATAGCCAACAGCATTCTAATATTAGTTGTAACAGCATGCAGTAATATTCCCATTAACCCAACACACCAGAGTTCCAACAATTGAACAGCAAGCATAACACATGTATATATAGAACAACAGTGGACATTCCAACAGCATGCAGGAATGATTGGTGGCAACAGGCCACAAGGGTTGTGGTGTTTGAACAGGGCACATGCATCAAAGTTAATGCAGATATTTATAAACCAGTAGGACATACATCCCAACAAATGTTTTGAGATTACACATACCCATTGAGGTGTGGAATTGCATTGTTTATGCACATACAGTAGGGTGTAAAAAGATAACTCCATTAACAACTTATATGAACTTATAGTTTACTCCTACATGTATTATTACACTAAGCAATGTCCATTACGTTGTGGGATGTGTTTTGCTAGTTCCTTATGTACCTGACCTGTATCTAATATACAAACTGTCCAGGATGCAGATGTTACTGCTACATATTTATATATTTTATTTATGTTCATATGTCTACATATCTGGATGTGTTCAGGTGACATTATCAGTTATATTTTAACAGCCCCCTACATTTCTAGCAGCACACTGACATTTCTGGTGAACACAATTACAAGCTACTCATGTGCCGGATTTACCTATACATGCCAGCCTTGACACTACAGTTGAGGACTGTATATATGCTTAAGAGATACTGACACTCCCTTCGTCCTCTTTCTATGGGCCTACCCAAGTGTGGGTTAACAGCGCTTAATACAACACTACTATTTCTATACTGCAAGAGTACATCAACATTTCAAAGAAAGTGACACGGACACACTACAGGAGTTATACCTTTATTAATTACAGTACACACTTTTCTAGTGGCTCCCTCATTTATTTGTTATTACAGTGCATGCAGACATCTTATTCAGGATGTATTATACCTTCCTTTATGGTTTACAATACTCTTTTTCAGGGTCTCTCACTTATTCTACATAACAATACATGCAGGGAAATAATTCAGGACTTATTATAACTTTATTAATGGGTTACAACACTCTTTTTCAGGCTCTCTCACTTATTTTACATAACAGTTCATGCAGAGAGGTTATTCAAGCCTTATTATACCTTTATTATTGGGCTAAGACACTTTTAGTCAGGCTCTCTCACTTATTTTATATAACAGTACATGCAGAAAAATTAAAAACCTGCTGGGTGGTGCAGCCTTAGCAGCCTATCTGCATAGGCTTGCTGATTCGCAGCACGGACACCTGCAGCTATGAAGTAAATGAAGTGATATTGAGACATATACCTATCCATGCTATCGACTACACTAGCAAGTTTTACATACTTCTGTCCATGGCTACCTACACAGTAGTGGAGCATTTTGCATCCCACAGGCCTCCTGTATCCATTGGTTAAGTTGGTCCTGCCTGCGTCTCTTCAAGTCTGCATGGTGATGTCTAACCTGCTCACCAGTCCGAGGGATGCCTGTGGCACTGGTGAGTTCATGTGTGAGATGGTTCCAGGCCTCCGCTTTGTATTCCATGCCCTGGAACTGGCCCCGCAGGAGTCTAGCATCATGATGATGGACGAGGAGCCAAACCATCACTTTTGACTCCTCAATGCCCCACCGTTGCACTCGGAAGCGACAGCCCTCTCCAACACCAGCCATTGCTGCCTGCAGATGGTGCTACAACCAGTTATGGTGAGTATTCCCGCCTATGGATCTTAAATATGCCTCATTTCCCACACTTATTTGTGATTGGCCAGATTTAAAAGTTCTCAGGTGAGTGCACACCTGCTTAGCACTGGGTAAACTTTGATTCATATGTATAAGTGTGTTGACAGTCCATGAACATCAAATGCTGTCATGGCTTAGTGGATCAGTACTGTGATTATGGTGCACACTACCCCGGGTTCGAGACCTGTCATTGCTTTTTTATTTTACTACTGGCCTGACCGGTAGGGGGTGTGGCTGTGTTTAGCGGACTTTGCTCAACTTTGCCCAGTGTTGCTCTATGTTTTCCGACGTTGCCCGACCTTGTGCTAGTTAGAGCGGTGCGCACATCCGTGCAAACATGTTTGGTTTTCGCAGGTTGGCGCGATGCGCAGCTCCGCGCAAAGCTATTGCGCTAGTTAAACCAGTGCTTAGCTATGGGCAATTATTCTTAAATGTGCTTAATACTGGTAAATGTTGCTTAGCAGTGCTTCACATTTTTTAAGATAGGTTACTTATGCATTCATTAGTATGCATGACCGTTTCACCTTCTTATATATATTTAAAATATCGTTCACTACTACATAGGCCATTTCGATGCATTTTAATAAAATTTAAAAGGTAAATGTCAGGAATTATTTTTATGCACGGATTTCCTACAGAAAATGGAAAGGGGAGTGGTGGGACTGGAACCAGGAATGCCTCCTCTTTGTGAGAAGGCTCTACCACTACACTATTGCTATTTGGCTTAATTTGCAGATAAGTGGTTTATTATCCTCTTCGATGTCCAAACTGCTAACTGTATCTAAGCAATGGGCACACCCGCACATACACATGCAAATGCGGACAGCTATATTGTGAATAATAAAAAAAAAATGTTTTTTATTTCTTTTGCACAGGGCTTTTGAATGTGGGGGAGTGTAGTGTTGGGGGTATACACATTTGAGCGGACTCACTCATATCTGCTGACATTTGCAGATTTAGGCACTTGCAGGGGCGTGGATATTTGGACTGCTCAGCAGTCTGACATGCCCCTGCACTCCTACATGCTCCGTGTTAGCCTGAGAATTGAGTCAGCACACCCTCATGCATATGCATGCTGCGCTGATGTCATACTCTTAGATGGCAGTCTCCGAGTAGGACTTTGTTCACCCTACATGGAGGATTACTGAATCCCCCCCTTAGACTTGTACATAACACATCCACCTCCAAATATGTGTGACAGATACACCAAACCAACTATTTATGTTGGGAGAACAGTTTTAAAACTGTGGAATGAAACATTGTCTCAATGCTATACGAAAGTTCATTTTTAGATTTCAATCACAGTTATAAGGACAGATGATTTTATTTACCTTAATGATGCATAATAGATATTCCTGCATTCTGATCTATATACATATCAATGTAATAAATACAGGCTTATAAATAAAAGAAGATGCATTTCATTTCATAAAACAGTAAAAAAAATAATTAATAAAACAATTCCAACTTTGGAGAAAGCTAAATTTATATTTTCATTTGAAAAATTTAGCAATTAAACGGCATGTTTTATATCTCTTTTTATATGCCTGTCTGTGTTTACATGTATTCCTCTTCTATGGTACTTTCATTACGAAAATGTTGGCTATGTCTTTTCTTTGACTGGGACGGTATCCCAGATTCTTTTGGGACCTTCTTTGCCTGCCCGAAGATTTCAGTGGTCTTTTTCTACTGAATGTTGAGTTCTACATGAAATCTATCCACCTCAATATGTTGTTTGTACTTCATTATAACAAAGCTGATTCCATTTGGAAGTGCATACTAAGGACCTAGTTAGGTAATATTTTTTAATTTCTATAAAATGATAATGTTTAGTAAAACCATTATCCACAAAGCTAAACACAGTATCCTTTATTGGGTAGTAGAAAAGTGGCTGTTTGATCCTAACAAAGACAAGCACTTGGATTGGATAACATATGTCCCATAAATCCTACTAAACAAAAGCAACTGGAGAATCTGGATAGCAGATGTAAGCTTAGAAACTAACTGAGCATATACTACTGAGAGGAACTATTAGACAGGATATAGATTGATAGAAATATGCTTAACACTCTGATCTCAAGTACATTCTGGCTTACCATAGTTAATATTGAAAGAAATGAGACAAAGATTTAGATGTTTTGGCCTACAATGCCTTTTCAAATATTTCTATACTGTGACTAGATTAGCTACCGTATTTCTTAATTCTTCATCAGAATATTGTAGATATAATTGTGAATGGAAATCAGGAGGCATACCTTCTGAAACTATATAAATCTTACTCCACTGAAAATGAAACTACAGGTGTTATGTACAAAACTTTGTTTAGCAGAATTTGATCTGACACCGTCACTATTTCTTATGAGTTGTGCACTTTCCTGAGAATCCTCTCCCCAAATAATCTATGTAGTTTACCTATGACTCTAGGCAAGAAGGTTAGCACCAGGTCTTGGAAAATAAGGGGCCTTTCCCCACCTCAGAGTACTGGGATCTAATAGGTGAATATTAGGCTAGGCCATAGAGTTATTATATGACAGGTTTCAAGGCAGCTAGAGACACAAAGTCTGTACTAGGAAGATTTCTATATTGTCTTTGGGGCGACCTAATTTCTATGTCTAAAAGCACGGAAGAATGCAATTGTTTTATGACTTCCAGCACCTGCCAAGATGTGAGCAAAAGCCCTTATGTGGGTATTTTTAAAGGTAGGTGCCAAATACTGCCAGCTGTCAGCAATGGGGGTTTGGCCTGGGAACTAGAAGTCAGATGACAAGAAATTATGTAATCCTGCAAGCTATCTCAGCAGTAATATTTTAGATATTATTTTGCAAAGTCTCTTGGTGAGACAGTGCATTCTGTATTCTGTCTTAGACCTGACAACAACAAAAGAACAAGTCACCACATCTTCTGCCTTGCTCTATAGGTTTATAGGTTCATAGGTAGGTACTAGGCTATTCATCCAAGGGCTTTTATAAGCCTAGACAGAGTGTGTCGACTTTCACCACCCCATTGATTAATTAACTGATCCTCTGTCAAGCAGAGCCAATGAAGTGATCCTTGGGGTGTATTTTCTGTTACCCATCCACTTGTCAAGGTTTCTCTTGAAGAGTGTCAGTGAGGGGCTCTGCCTGATGTAATTTAGAATTTTGTTCCAAAGCATGGGGAGTCTCTGTGACAGGAATCTATCCCTCCAGCATGTTCTATTTATTGTTGTGGTGAGGTTTAGCTCACTAAAGCACGTGTCTCGCAGTGACTTGGATTTCTTTAGGTGGAGCATGTCCATCAGTTCTGAGTTAGACATGGCTTTGTAAGTCAGGCAGAGATTACCTCTGAGTAAGCAATATGCCACTGAGTTCAGCCAGAGTTTTTTCAGTCGGGCTGCATAGGACATATGTTTGAGGCCAGTAATCCTCTTGGTGAGGTACTTTTGTGGTCTTTCCAGCTGTTGGAAGTGTCTTGTGAGGTACATCCCAAATGGGGCATTGTACTCTATGATGGGTCTAATGAGTGATGAGTAGAGAGGCAGTATAACTTCTTTATTTCTAGATTCAAACCCTTTAGTAATTAGATGGGCCACATAGAAGGATTTCCTAACTACTTTGGCAATGTGATTGTCAAAGGAGAGATTACTATCTACCTGGGTCCCCAGATCTCTTATTACCTCTTCTGTATTAAGGGGGTTGTCACTTATGTGGTAATTCGTGGGTGTTTTGTTTTTCCCATATGGGATGACTATGCATTTTTTGGCATTTAGCTTGAGGCCATGACTTTGACACCAGGTGTCCCTCTCAGTAAGGCCCTTTTGGAGGATGTCCATGTCAGCCAGAGAGTCAATTATGGCTCCCAGTTTGCAGTCATCGGCGAACTTGGTTAGCCATAGTCCTCCTGTGTTTGCCTGTACTTCTGAGATGTATATGCCGAACAGTAGGGGTCCCAGGATCGAGCCTTGTGGGACACCACTTATGACTGGTTTAGAGTCGGACCTAGAGCCCACTATTCTTACCGTGTGAGTTTTGTCTGTAAGCCAGTTGGCAACCTATCTCGTGATGTAGGGGTTTATGTTCAGGCTGGTGAGTTTTTCTGTAATACCTGAGTGAGGAATGGTGTCGAAAGCCTTGGTAAGGTCAAGGTAGGCTGTGTGAACCACCTTTCCCTCATCTATGGCCTTAGTGACTGTCTCGAAGAAGTCAACCAGGTTTAGTAGGCATGATCTGCCCTTAGCAAAGTCAAAGTGGGTCGGGTCAAGTGTTTGGAGGTTCCCAATATCTTTGTCAATGAGTTCTATGATGATGTGCTCCATAGCCTTGCAGACCTGGCTAGTCAGGCTTATGGGGCAATAGTTACCAGGGTCAGTTGTGGCTCCTCTTTTGTGGATAGGAATAACCGTTGCTGCGTGCCATTCTATGGGCAAGTAGCCTGAGGAGAGGCTGAGGTTGAACAGTGTGTTTAGGTGGCAGGTTAGTTTGTTCTGTAGTTTGTGCAAGACTCAGCCTGGGACACCATCTGGTCCCACTGACACTGTGTTTTTGGCTTTTGAAAGGGCTGTTTTCACCTGTGCATCTGTGATTTTTGGGACACTACACTTTTCCAGTATTGTTCTGGGCCCTTTTGGAGGTGAGAGGGGGGTGAAGTTTGCACTGAATCTATCTGCCAGGATGTTGGCAATATCAGTCGGGTCAGTATATTTTGTACTATTTTTCAGTAGTTCAGTGCATATCTGCGAGTTGCCACTTAGATTCTTAACATAGCTAAAGTAGGCTTTGTGGTTATCTTTTGAATCCCTGGCTATTTTTCTTTTGAAGTTAGCCTTGGATGATTTCATGAGGGACCTTAGTTTCTTACTGATACTGATCAGGGATGTCTTTCCTTCTTGGGATTTGCTTTTTTTCTGAACTATTTTCCTCCTTCTATTGTATAGCCTGTTTATTGCAGGGGTCCACCAAACTGGTTTCTTTCTCTTAGAGGAGTGAGTCTTGGTTTTGCTAGGGATGGCATGATCCATGCATCCTTGTAGGTGCTCATAGAGTGCATTTATAAAGGTTTCTACATCTTGGGCAGCATTATCCTTTAGTGTGGTGGCTGTGAAACTTACCACCTGTCTTAAGTAAGGTGAAGTTTGCTTTAGAAAAGTTTTTTACTGTGGTTTCCTTAGTTGGGGGTGGTGTTGGGGTTTGGACATCCAGAGTGATTAGTTTATGGTCTGATCTAACCAGTGATGGGTTGACCTCCGGTACGGAACACCTGTCGCCCATGTTGGTAATGACCAGGTCCAGTATGTTTTCACCTCTGGTAGGGGAGTTTACCAGCTGATCCAGGGCATTTGAGTTGATGAATTCCAGGAAGTGCTGGGCCTGGGAATTTGTACTTGAGTAGTTTTCCCAGGGAATGGTAGGGTAATTGAAATCGCCCAATATCAGGATGTTTAGGAGGAACTTCGTGTTTTCCAGTGTCTACAGAAAGGTGGAGTGGTGGTCCTGGGTCATGGAGGGTGATCTGTAGCAGGCCACAATTTTCATTGCAGATTTTCCAGATGCTAGTTTCACATGGATGATGTCAGACGTATCATGCTGCACCACTAACCTGGAGGTGTAGGTATCCTTGATGAATATGGATACACCCCCTCCTTTTGTGTTTTGGTCTGTGTTCTGTGGCCGACACGTGTGGTATGAGTTGTAGCCTAGTAGTGCTGGGGTGCTCGCTGGAGCCTTGAACCAGGTTTCAGTTACTACACAGATGTCGATGTTCTCCATACTGAGGAGTGCTTAGAGCATGTGCATTTTGAGATTTAAACTCCTGGCATTGAGTAACATAACCCTCAGTTTTTTGTTAATTGTGCTGTTTACAGAGGTGGGTTTGACTTTTGAGCCTTGCCTAAAAAAGGCATTATGGGGGCAGCAAGAGCCTTGGCCAGTATTCGAAAGCCTAGGGGTGACAGGTGCAAGCCATCTCTTGCGAAGCAACGCGGCTTGTCAAGCATGTCGTCCCAGGATTACAGACACTGGATCCCCTTTAAATAACACCAGAAGCTTAGCCAATTGTTGAAATTGATCATTTTTTTTCTTTATACTGAGTTGTCATTCTTGGTGAGGGCAGGATGCTACTCAGGGTCAGGGTCATACCAGCCTGGGCTGCATCATTAGAGAGCTCTTCCATGTCTCTTTTCATGTAGTCCAGGGAGGTACATCTCAGGTCATTCACACCAACATGAACAATGACAGAGTCATATTTGTACTTGTTCTGGAGTGACCTGAGTGCTTGTGTTATGTGGTGGATTCTGGCTCCCGACAGGCAGCTAACAGTAACCTTCTGCTTGTCCAGCCTAGTGAGTGGGACGTCAGTGTGCCTGACTATAGAGTCACCTATTACTAGTGTGTTAGGTATGTTATTTTGCCTTAAGGGCTGTGATTGTGTGGCACACTGATTTTGTGTTTTATGTGTTGTCTGGTTTGTGACAGGAAGTGCAGGTTGTTTGTATGTCTGCTTTGGAGGTCTCTGATGCTTTTGCAGGTTTTTATTTAGAGCCTCCGAGTATGATTTTGTGTATTTATGTGTATTTTTTGCCACTGCTGTTTTAGTAGGTCTGTGTGTGGCTGGAGGTGTGGTGCAAGTGTTAACCTTCTCCTCTTGACTGTCTGTTCCAGTCTTGGGTTGAGACAGCTTAGCTTCCAGTTTGGCTGTATAATTGCATCTCTCACATATGTTAGTGTTTTGTGGTAGGAGGAGAGGGCTGTCTGTGTACATGAGGCAGTTGGCACATTGCCTTAGGATACCCAGATTCACCAGCTGGACTGGAGAGTGCACCTGAAGTTGTCCTTTGGTCATGCCTGAATAGTAGGGTGAGCTGCTTTGTCACTTGGTTGGTGAGGGGTGAATAAAGAGCCTTGCCCTGCTGGCCAATCAGTGTCAGGGTATATTAGTGCTTGCTATTATGTCTGAGCAAGTGCTGGGCTGTAAGATGTTTTTTGAGTGCTTAGGTTGAGAGTTAGACTAGTTTCAAGGGAAAAACTGAAGAGGAGACTTAGTGGAGCCGGGAATAATTTAACCGTACCTAACCGGCACTGCCTGGTGGGCACAACCGTGCAAACACAGTTTTTATAGTAGGGAAATGAAAGGGATAGAAATTAGCCCAAAATGGCCAATAAACTACTAACTTCTGGGCTGGAACCACTCTTCCAGGGACAGATAGGTTGCTCAAAGCTCCCCTCTCTCACAGGTGAACAGAGACACTTCCTTCTTTCCAAGTAAGGTATGGGCAACTCAGAAAATAGTATCACAGCCCTGAATTCAGCACTAGCCTGAAAACTGGACTATACTAGCTTAGAAAGGCGGAAAACAAGGAATTGTTTTGTTTTTTTTTTTTGTTAAGATAAGGCAAAAACAGCAAAAAATACACTTAAAACAGCTTTAAACAACTACAAACAATCAGAAAAGGCTATCACACTTTAGTGTATAGCCTACAACAGTTAAACAAATTATTTAAACAAAAAACAACTTTTTAAATTGCAGGCAGTCAAATAAGTACAATATGTGAAAAAAAACAAGCTTTTAAATCACAATAAATGCTGGAAAATCTGTGTTTAGGTGGAAAACAGTTAAGTACAGCAAGAAAGTACAGAAAACTGATACTTAATCACTCCAAAGTCTCTCTTCTAAGCTAGAAGGCTTGTATCAGTTTAAGGCTTTCTAGTGCTACCCAGTAGGTTACTTACAGGAAAGATGGGAAAATAGCACAGATGTGGTCTTTTAAACCAGAAAGTTGAAAGAGATGGACAAACTGTTCAAATGGTCAATAAACTGCAATTTCTGGGCCAAGAACCTCTCCTCTTGTGGTAGACAGGCTACCTAGTGCTTACCACTCCCACTGATAAGCTAGAAGGCTTCCCTCCAACACAGAAAGGCTTGGGGGGCTCAGAAGCTTACAAAGAGTCCCGGATACAGCAAATCTGTACCTGGACTAGACTAGTTACAGGAAAGGTGGGGAACAAGTACAAACATAGGCTTTTAAGCCAGCAAGTTGAAAGAGATGGAAAACTGCCCAAGCAGCCAAATGAACTACAATTTCTGGGCCAAAACTCACTCTTCCCATGGAGGATAGGCTACCTAGTGCTTAACACTCCTACTGATAAGCTAGAAGGCTTCCCTCCAACACAGAAAATCTTGGGGGGCTCAGAAGCTTACTAATAATCCTGGATACAACAACTCTGTAACTGGACTAGGCTAGTTATAGGAAAGGCGGGAAACAGGCACAAGTGTGGCTTTCAATCCAGAAAGTTGAAAGAGATGGAAAAAAACTGCTCAAACAGCCAATAGCTACAATTTCTGAGCCAGGGACCACTCCTGTTGTGGTAAATAGGCTACCTGATGCTTACCACTCCCACTGATAAGCTAGAAGGCTTCCCTCCAACACGGAAAGGCTTGGGGGGCTCAGAAGCTTACAAAGAGTCCTGGATACAGCAAAGCTGTACCTGGACTAGACTAGTAACAGGAAAGGCAGTAAACAAGTGCAAACACAGACTTTTAAATCAGAAGAAAAACTGCCCAAACAGCCAAAGAACTACAATTTCAGGGCCAAAACCCACTCTTCCCATGGTAGATAGGCTACCTAGTGCTTACCACTCCCACTGATAAGCTAGAAGGCTTCCCTCCAACACAGAAAGTCTTGGGGAGGCTCAGAAGCTTACCAACAGTCCTGGATACAGCAAGTCTGTATCTGGACTTGACTAGTTACAGAAAAGGCAGGAAACAAGCTTAGAATTTATTTATTTATTTATTTTTAAGTGGTAGTAAGTAAGCTTTTAGGGAATAGTATAATTCTCTTAGATGCAGTCAGGAATATAATGATGCTTAGTTTAGATATTTTTTTTATTTATTTGAGACTGTCCTGCAATGTTGTTTTAAATATTTCCTGTGGTTTTAAACTCTGATAGGTTCATAGGTTCATAGGTTCATACTAGGCTATCTGCCCTAGGGCATTTATAAGCCTAGCCATAGTGTGTTTGGCTTTCGCCACCCATTTTAAATGAATTTTGCTATGCCCTTTTTCGAGGTTAGTATACTGTGCCTCTGTCTAACAGTGACACAGAAGTGATACCCGGGGTAAACCTACTATCTCCCATCCACTCATCAAGATTCCTCTTGAAGAGAGTCAATGAGGGATTCTGCCTAACCTGGACTGAGATTTTATTCCAGAGTGAAGGGAGCCTCTGGGTTATGAATTTGTCCCTCCAGCATGTCCTATTTATTTCAGTGCTGAGGTTCAAGTCTCTCGAGCACATAGCTCGATGGGATTTGGATTTTCTGAGGTGCAGCATGTCCATTAATTCTGGGTTGGACATGGCTTTATACGTCAGGCACAGATCGCCTCTGAGCAGGCGGTATGCCATTGAGTAGAGCTGGAGTTTCTTTAACCGGGCAGCATATGGCATCTGTTTGAGCCCTTTGATCTTCTTGGTGAGGTACTTTTGGGGTCTTTCCAGTTGCTGCAGGTGTCTGCTAAGTTACATCCCAAAAGGGGCATTGTACTCAATTATGGGCCTGTTGAGGGATGAGTAAAGTGGCATGATGACCTCCCCTGATCTACATGTGAATCCCTTCATGATTAGGTGGGCTATATAAAATGTTTTTCTAACCACTTTGGCCACGTGGTTGTCAAATGAGAGATTGCTATAAACTTGGGTCCCCAGGTCCCTAATTACTTCTTCCGTACTTAATGGATTACCACCTATGTGCCACTGTGAATATATATTTAGTATTCCCTTGTTCTTTTATGTGGCTGATCTTTGGTAGTAATATTTAAGTTTTGAGAGTACTTGCGTATTTAGTTGGTGACACTATGAAGGTCACTCCTAACAGCCTTGCTCTTAGTCAAACTACCATTTGTATTAATATTAATGTTGCACAACAAAAAATTGGACACCCTTTGTTAAGAGCATTAAAGGAAAACTCCACCCTCTCATACAGTTTAACTCAATTGTTAGGCTAGCTAATAAGGAGTGACTGGTGGCAGTTGTAACTACACTGTAGTCTGGGCAAAAGGAGGGGGGGGGCATAGCTAGTAAACTTGTGCCAGACTTTCCCAGGTGTGTGTGTCTATAAATCCAAACCTGAAAGAGTGTGTGTGTGTGTGTGTGTGTGTGTGTGTGTGTGTGTGTGTGTGTGTGTGTGTGTGTGTGTGTGTGTGTGTGTGTGTGTGTGTGTGTGTGTGTGTGTGTGTGTGTGTGTCAGCTACTTGGGAAGGAACATGAAGCACTGGTTAGACAGAGAGGGTGCTGAAGGTCTTGGCTTGGTTAGTCAGCTGAGATGTCAAATCTATAGTTGTGTCAGTGGGGAGTCTTAATGGGGATCTGGAGGAATAGAGAGAAACCAGATCCAGACTGACTGTAGTCTCTGTGTGTTCTTAAGGGAAATTGCACTTGATGCTGAGAGCTTCATCTGGAAATACTGTGTGTGTACCTGTTTAACCTCTCAGTGAACATCCCCCACTGGTGCCAATGATGAGGATTGAGGCTTCTTGAGCAAGTGGTGGGTCATCACATATTTATTGGCTGGCAGTGGTGGGATCACCACATCACATATTGGGATTTAGTGGTGTGGATATTGAACTCCTGTAGCTTGTAAACAATGGTTGCTAAAGAAGGCATTTGAACTCTCAAGGAGCCACATGGTAGACATTCAGAGTTTCATATCACAATAGTTTTATTTATTTTTTGTTAGCTTAGTTAGTCAGGGAGAGCAGGCAAGGATTATGCCAAGCTGACAAGGAGCCAGTTGGCTGAGATGTGCCAAGCTAAAGGACTGGTGCATCCTAACCTGACTAAATGGAAACGATTGCAGCCTTAACCACAGCTGCAGCACAGACCAGCAACCAAGAATACAGCCAGGCTGGTCTAGGGGATGTACAGCTCTCAGAAAATGAACAGTTCAACCTTTTCTCAGAGGACTTAAAAATCCGTCTGGAGTTAAAGAGACTTGAACTGCAGGCCAAACGTTTGGAAACAGAATCAGCAGAGAGACTGCGGTATTTGGAGGCTGAAATAAATGAGAGACTGAGATGCTTGGAGGCTGAAGAAAATGAGAGGCAGAGGCAACATGAAAAGGAGGTGCTGGCTCTTCGCCAGTGTCATGGGGGTAATGGGGACCCTTCCCCAGTGTCATGGGGGTAATGGGGAAGGGAACAGCTGAACCCCAGAAACAATAAAGGGCAGTAAATTCCTTCCACAGTTTACAGACGGTGATATGTTTTGCACATGGGTATAAGAGAACCCATGCTGGGCAGCCTAAACTGCCCCAACAGAATCTGCCAGTAGCAGGGAAGGCCACTAGTTCAGGTTCATGGTAAGGTTCAAGGGTTAAATGTTTTAAATGTAACCAATGGAGCCATGTAGCATATAGATATCCATGGAAGCAAGGTGGGGAACAAAAGTTAGGGGAGTCAGCAAATGGGAATGAAAGAATGACAGTGGTAAGTTGTCTACAGACAACAATGGTACCAATCTACCACAAAAGGTTATATCCTATCTTAGTAGATGGGAAACAGACCACTGATAAGAGAGATGTAGCCTCTGACCCAACCATTGTGAATCTTGCAATGGTTAAAGAGGAGCACTACTTGCTTGGGCAGTCTACTCCAGTTAGAGGTTTATGTGGGACAGCATTCCAAATATCTTTGAATAGGGTTCACCTTGACAGGGAGGGTGGAAAAGAAAGCAAGCAAGTAGGGGTGTTTGAGGATATCCCTGCAAATGTCCTGATGGGAATGATTTTGATCATGCAGTACCTTGTGTGTATGCAGTTATACGCATTCAGGCTTGGAGACAGGCATGTGGGTCTGGTAGCCTGGGGGGATCCAGACAGACTGCACACTTGAAGCCAGGACTGGTGATGTGGTTACTTCAGAGGGGGAGTTACCCTGTAACAGTGAGACTGAAGGTGAGCCACAGCTGCTGGTGGGTACTGATGTCCCCTTGGACAGAGTGACTGCAAGGGTAGAGGTGAATAGCAGTACCCAGGCTGACAGTGAGGCACAGCTGTCAGAAGAAGCCAGACTTCCTGTGGAAGGGGAGTTGGGAAGGGTTACAAAGAGAGAGTTGAGACAGGTTCAGCTCTCAGACCCTACATTACAAGGCTTGAAGGAGGTAGCTAGAGCAGTGCCTGATTCTCAAGGAAAAGGGAAATCTGTATACTGGGACAAAGGGTTACTATATAGACAGTGGACTCCTGAGGGAGGGCTAGCTGGAATTTTCTAAATAATTATATGTCATTTGTGAATACCAAACTAATTTATACAAGATTCTGGTGGTACAAATGTAGTAGAACTGTATGTCATATAAGATGCTTGTGTTACAAATGTATTAGAACTGTATGTTATATGTATATCAAGCAGCTTGGTACAGATGCTTGTGTTGAAAATGTATTTGTACAGAGTTTGTGTTGAAATGTAACCACAGTGTGCCTACTGCAGAGAACAGAAATGTACATGCACTATTGCAGCAGTTTATATGTATATGTTTGACAAAGGAAACTGGAGGGTTAACTTCAGTCCAGCAAAGTTTAGGAAAAATATCTGAAATTAAATTACTTTATATGCTAGGCCACAAAGTTATTATCTGATAGGTTTCAAAGCAACTAGAGACACAAAGTCTGTACTAGGAAGCTTTCTATATTGTCTTTGGGGTAAATTTATTACTCCCTCTCAAAGCATGGAAGAATGCAATTGTTTTATGACTTCCAGCACCTGCCAAGATCTGAGCAAAACCCCTTGTGTGGGTATTTTTACAGGTAGGTGGCAAATACTGCCAGCTGTCAGCAATGGTGGGGGGGGGGTTGCCTGGGAACTAGAAGTCAGGTGATAAGAAGTGATGTCATTCTGCAAGTTATCCCAGCAGTAATATTTTAGATATTATTTTGAGAAGCCTCTTGGTGAGACAGTGCATTCTGTCTTGGACCTGACAACAACAGAAATACTATTCACCACATCTTCTGCCTTGCTCTGTAGTAAGTACGTTTCTAGGAAATAGTGTAATTCTGTTAGATTCAGTCAGGAATATAATGAAGCTTAGTTTAGATATTTTTCTTTATTTATTTGAGATTGCCTTGCAATGTTGTTTTAAATATTTCTTGTGGTTTTGAACTCTGATGTCACTGTGGATATTTGGTATTGTCTTGTTCTTTTATTATTTAATTATTAAATATATTTAAACCTTTCATTGTGGCTGATCTTTGGTAGGGATATTTAAGTTTTGAGAGTACTGGCATATTTATCTGGTGGCAAAGTGTGGGCCACTCCTAACAGCCTTGATTTGGTCAAACTACCATTTGTATTAATATTAATATTAATATTACACAGCAAAATTTGTCACCCTTTGTTAAAGACCTTAAAGTACATGATAAGGAGTGACTGTTGGCAGTGGTAACTACCTATAGTCTGGACAGAAGGAGGCATAGCTAGTAAACTGGTGCCAGCCTTCCCAGGTGTATGTGTGTGTGCGTGTGTGTGTGTGTGTGTGTGTGTGTGTGTGTGTGTGTGTGTGTGTCTGAGTGTGTGTGTGTGTGTGTGTGTGTGTGTGTGTGTGTGTGTGTGTGTGTGTGTGTGTGTGTAAATCAAAACCTCAAAGAGTTTGTGTGTCAGCTATTTGGGCATGGAATCCAAAGCAAGAACTCAGAGACGCACAATAAAGCTTCCAGTCAACGAAGAAATTGCCAAATGTACTACTTTTTCGACAGCGTAAACACTCAGAGTCACTTAAAATCACACTTTTATTGAAATCATCAGCATTAACGTTCAAAACATATCTGTGAGCAGGACTTCATGTGGGTGTTTGACAAACAGCATCACAGAGGGTAGTTGGAAATACCTCTTACAATATATACTGTGGAGACGGGCCAACAAACAGGAGGGGAATGTTCCAGACATGGGGACAGAATCCCACATCTGATGAAGTGACGAAACAAAAACGTATGTTTTGAACGTTAATGCTGGTGATTTCAATAAAAGTGTGATTTTAATTGACTCTGAGTGTTTACGCTGTTGAAAACACGTGGTACATTTGACAATTTCTTTGCTGACTGGGAGCTTTATTTTGCATCTCTGAGTTCTTGTTTTGGATTTACTGGTTTTCATTGGAGACCTTGCATCTTTTTTTGTTTACTTGGGCAGGGACACGAAGCACTATTTAGACAGAGAGGGTGCTGAAGGTCTTGGCTTGGTCAGTCAGCTGAGATCTAAACTCTGTAACTGTGCCAGTTGGGAGTCTTTTTGGGGATCTGGAGGAAGAGGGAGAAACCAGCCCTGAACTGACTGTGGTCTCTCTGTGCTCTTAAGGGAAATTGCACTTGATGCAGAGAGTTGCATCTGGAAACATAGTATGTGTACCTGTTTAACCACTCAGTGAATATCACCCACTGGTTCCAGTGGTGAGGATTGAAGCTCCTTGATTACTGGTCCAGTGGTGGGTCATCACAGCTTGGCCTAAAAATGTGGTCTTCTCTCTTTATGTCTGACTGCTACTCAATGATTATACAAAGATGCTGAGACAAGTTTTCTACCTACCTTCCTACCAACTTGAAACAGCTTCTTCAAACAGGAATAAAGGACTTTGGAATTCTCTGCTGCTGTGGGTTGTGCACCATATAATTAATTTTTTGTATTCTGTGTACTGTCATAAGAAAATCTAATCCTATAGTGATATATAACTGGTGACAATCTGTCTTTTCTCCACTAGATCTCAATAAAAGTTTGATATGCTTAAGTATGTAAGAAAGTATTTGTTAGACTCTCTTGAAATCCTACTGTCCTCCACTCCCCACACCAAGGAGCACTTGTACAATACTGTTTATGTGGTTTCATTCAGTCATTGTAGAGGAATGCACTGTATATTTGTAAAGTTTCTTTCATGTCATGATGTTGCAATTGTCTGATGTCCGGCTCTAGTAATTAGCTATATCATTTCACCCTTACAAATGCTTATTTTTAAAGGCTTATTCTGAATATTTGACATTTTGCTATCGGTAATAAGTTGTATTCATATGTATACAGATATAAAGCTTTTGATGTTAAATTGAAATTGTTCCCTATGTTTATATTACATGCAGCGATTCAGGAAAGGCCACATCTAAACGTGATTCCCAAGCTGCGGAGACATCGCATCGGCAGTAACGTAACGCTGGAGTGCAGAAGCACCAGCACTAGCACATACACGCACTGTTGGTTCTCTGAACGTTATCATAGAGGGGTAGTGCATCATGCTACATGTTCCACTGAGTCTAGTTCTAAGTACATTGTTACAAATGTTACAATATATGATGAAGGATTCTACTCCTGTGCATGTTACACTGCACAGCATCGACTTACAAACAAAAGTAAAGAAGTTAATCTACTTATAAAAGGTAAGTTCTCAAAGAAACACTCTCACATTCTCCTGATGCATTGTTGTTTTATAAGCATGGGTTCCTTATTACAAGCAAAAAGAGACACCTTTGTAAGCATTAAATAGAACTTAATGAAACGGGATATGATTTGCATTGTAAATTTTCTAACTTTAATTTTCTGAAGTAAACTTGACAATTATAGCTTACTAATTAAGTGTGTCTAACATAACGAGTTCCTGAAAAGTTATTTCCTGAAGAGAGGATTTATTCCAATATACTAATCAGGCATAATGTGGTAAAAAGCAAATTAATGTAAACAGACCAAAGCTCTCGTATGTCTGAAAACATAGTTTTTGGCTAGTGACCTTTATCTGGCCCAACAATCAATGAATAACTAAACAACAAATAATATAAATAAAACTGACGATACATTGTTTCGGTCCCAAATCAGTGTTACTCATTCTGTAAATTCACAGAGAAAAACAAGTACAGTGATTCCATTCAGTCAGTGGTCAGGAACATACAGTGTGTTTGTCAAGTTCCTTTTCTGTCTTCATGTTTGCGTTTTGTAGGCAGGACTTCTAGACAGGGCAGAGATGACAAACAATATACAACACAGATTGATTTAAACCTAGCATTGACTGACACACAGGGGTAATATTCGGTATGATTGTCCCTAATTTACAGATAGCATTGTCCTGTGTTGCAGATTTTCTGATTGTGTCATTGCATTTCTGGATAATTTGAATGAATGCACTGATTCTGGTACCAAATTTAAATGTATTAATGTATTTATACTAGCTATAAATTGGACACAGTTAATCTGTTTTTTAATCCCTACAGCTGACCATCAGCTGCCACCAGTTCCTCCCTTTATGACTGGGTCCACCAGGTGCTCCTCAGCCTCCTCCTGGCTCTGCCTGACCACTGTATGGGGCTGTGAGGAGACTGAGGACAGTGGTGCATCATCATAGTGCTACCAGTGAGTGCCTCAGTCTACTCCTGGCTCTGCCTGACACTCTTTGGGGCTGTGAGGAGACTGAGGACAATGGTGCAGCATCATAGTGTTACCAGGGAGTACCTCAGCCTCCTCCTGGCTCTGCCTGGCCACTGTAGAAGGTTGTGAGGAGACTGAGGACAATGGTGTAGCATCATAGTGCTACCAGGGAGTGCCTCATCCTCCTCCTGGCTCAGCCTGACCACTGTATTTGGCTGTGAGGAGACTGAGGACAATGGTGCAGCATCATAGTGCTATCAGGGAGTGCTTCAGCCTCCTCCTGGCTCTGCCTGACCACTGTATGGGGCTGTGAGGAGACTGAGGACAATGCTGCAGCATCATAGTGCTATCAGGGAGTGTCTCAGCCTCCTCCTGGCTCAGCCTGACCACTGTAGGAGGCTGTGAGGAGACTGAGGACAATGGTGCAGCATCATAGTGCTACCAGGGAGTGCCTCACCCTCCTCCTGGCTCTGCCTGACCACTTTATAGGGTTGTGAGGAGACTGAGGACAATGGTGCAGCATCATAAGGCTACCAGGGAGTACCTCAGCCTCCTCCTGGCTCTGTCTGACCACTGTATGGGGCTGTGAGGAGACTGAGGACAATGGTGCAGCATCATAGTGCTACCAGGGAGTGCTCCCTAGCCTCTTCAGACAGTGATGGCATGTGACCTGCACTGTCACTGCCTTCTGGTGATACACGCTACCTTCTGCATATGCACATATTCCTAACTGTGTGATATAGTGCTTGGAGTGTGACATTTGCCAGGCTCTTAATGCTGTTATTGCACTGAGCCTAAATGAGCTCTCTCCCCCAGGATGAATGAGTGGTTGTAATACATTTCTTTTCTTAAAGGAGAAATATTCTGTAACTCATGATGTGCCCAACAGAGTTAAACATTTAATGGCAGGGAAACATGTTTGAATTTATGTCTACTGAAGGTAAAATGAACTGTCTGAAAGATAAGCTCATGTCAAAGACTGTACTGAAAGAGTCTGCTACTGTCACTGTTTACCCACTCCCCCACTGATGACCTGATTCTAGGAAAAGCTAGATGCAATACTTGGTCTGTCATGTTTGCTGCAGTGGTGCTGTCCTTGCCAGGGACAACCAATAGCCCACAATTAGCTATACAGCTGGACAAAACCCATTCTCCAACCCAGGAAGATCAAACAACAAAGTGTCTCTCAGATTGCAGTTATACCCACATGTACCAGAGATTTCAGCTGTTGCAGGAGACATATAAAGATGTGGAAAATATAGTTCAGAGAATAGCAGAAATGACTTAACAATTTATGCTGTTCCTGGGAACCTTCCCCTTCTTCAGGAACTGAAATAAGGGTATTCACCAGTATTTACAGAGGGTGCATGGGGAAAGTGAAGGTTAACAACTTGAATTTTGTTTTGGAGGGGACTCCTTTTGTCTGGAAATGTGAACACTGTATTAAGAGTGTTGAGATTACTAGAGTCCTGCTAATGCATAGTGGGTGAGCCACCATACTCTGTCCATTTAAATGCCTCCTTTATGGTATAGGCCACACTGTAGCAAGATACTTGTGTGTTTATACTTTCTACACTATTAATTTATCAGTGGGATAGTTCAACAGAGTTTGTGTTTCAGTTTAAGTTGGTTGTTTGGTTGTTAGTATACTAGTGTATGGTTAACTGTTAATGTAATGAGGCTAATTCTCTCAGCAAAAGGAAAACATTGAAAGTTTAGTCAAAAATGCTGAAGGTGTCTATCATTTGTATGCATGAGTGGAAGCTGGCTGTTAAACACAGTAGAACCCTTTGCTCCTTTATGGAAGAAAGACTACACTATACAATTTGAATGTTAGATCACCATGTTGAAGTTATTGTCAGGGACACTAATGTTTTATGAGACCCCTAAGGGATATGTTGTAATATGGAATATTTGCAGCTCTAATGTAGACTAATCTCTCCTTTTTCAGGTGTTGCCCGATGCCTTAGAGAAGCAGAGACACTCCAACATTCCCTTGATTATTGCAGGGAATCACAGTGTGGTTCAGGGCTCTGTTAGGGACTGAACGCTGCCCTTTTCAGAGAGGCAACTACAAACAAAGAAGTTGTTAAATGCCAAGACAAAAGACCTAGAACTGCACAAAGTCTAGGGAGTCCTGCCTTATCCATAGTTTCCCTCTTGAAGTTGTTATAGGAGTGATTCTGTAAAACCAAAAGAGGTAATTATTACTCTACACTGCTCTACCCTCACTGGTGGTTTTACTCAAACTGTTGAATGACCCATGCTTGGTTAAGAATTTTATGCCCATTTATTTGTTGACTTTGGATGCCAAGTAATAAGTCAGAATATTAGCATGCAGACTCTGACCACTGGTACCATTACAACCGCACCTTGCAACCGGACAGATTTATTAGCAGTAAGAGAAGTACCCATCATTAAAGAATGCTCAATACATTTTTAAAATGGTTAAGGGGAACTGGTGACCTTGCTACAATTAATTTCTAGACTTTGAAACCTTTATGTATCAACATCTTTGTCTGATTTCAGAGTCTATGAAATTTCAACCAGACATTGTACAAATACTTCAGGCCTTATATTCTTGCAAGGCTGATGATTAATAGTTCTTTTACATCACTCTTCTCTCCCTGCAGGGGAACCAGACAAGAGAGCCTGCCTTCACCATCCCTTTTGCTGTTGTCAATCAAAGTTCTTAATAGGGCAATAAGTTAAAAGGCACATGTAAGGGGGTAAGAGCAGATGGAGGGCAAATAAATGTCTTGTTTTTTGCTGATGAACATGTGATTCTGTCAATAGACCCTACAAATGACAACTCTGAACTAAGCCTACTGTAGGATTTCATAAAATGGTCACGATTTATCCTCTGTTAACTGGGTTAGTCCCACTAGAATAGCAGCCTCTTTTCAAGGGAGACCTGGTATTGATGCTACTAGTGCAAATTTATTCGGGGCATTAGGGAATTTCCCCTAGTTGTTTTCAAAGGTATCATGGGATCTTTTATATCTACCCGAGCTACCACCAAATCAAGCTGACAAGACCTCAGTTTAATATCTCATCCCGAGGATGATAACTCTGGAATGCAACACCCCCTCCAATTATGCTACATTGTAGTGTCAACAGTTGATCTAGCTTGTATGGAAATCGAACACAAAGACTCCTGGACTAAAGATGAGTGTGTGACTTGCTCTGCCACTGACAAGATTATGTATAAGAATTCATCTGAACTGTTTGCAGTCATCTCTGTGGCACTTTGTCTGCAGCAAAGAGGGATAATTCTGGGACTAAGCTGAGTTAAAGGCAATTCCAAATATTTAAGCATATTTCTCCAGCTGGGGATTAGGTAGATAATATATATCAGTTTGAGCACAATGTGGCATATATGCTTTACATGGACTAACAGCCTGAGAAGGCTACAGTTTTCATTACTGGTGAGGATAGGACGAGTAAAGATGTTTATTGCACCCCCTACTGTTCTAACTGTTTAATCACATCCCAATAGAGAGTAATAATAAATATCTAAGCAAGATATATGACTTGACTGACCAATTCATAGTGAATGGAAGGAAACAGAGTGCAAAGCAGTAGAAATTAATTTGCTGGCTCATTTATACCTAGGGCATCTAGAAAGGGAGAATACATTACTGCTTTTACAGTAACTCATTTATTTATTTTACCTATCAGGACCTTGCAGTCTTGAGTATGGGTATAGATAGAATCAAATGTTTTTAATGCTTGGACATATCGACAATGGCTTGCGATTCCAAGGCACTCCCAAGTATTTATAATATCAGTACAGCATGGCAGCTATGTCCAAAGCCCTGAAACAGCTTTATAAAACATTTCTATTTAAATACATTTGAGACAAAAGTGTCCCTTAATAGGTGGGTATGCCCATAGCTCTCGATGGTAGGTCACCTGATCAGAGAATCACCTTGGGAAAATTAAAGGCATCACATGAGTTAGTAGAATGATGCAATCAGTAAATGGGAATTGTATCTATCAGGTTCTAAGGGAGAAATGGAACCTCCCAAAAACACTTGTGACACTGTTTATGTCTGAGATGTCTGAGGTATGTTTTTGTATATTCTAACTTAAAGTGAGTAGTAGGTTTTACATTGTTTCATATGAGCGATTTTCTTGTAGTCTAATAAGTAACACAAGAGTTCCAAACTAAGATTAAGGCAACCACGTTGACAAAGGTTCTATTGAATTGGACAGCTTCCAGTGTTAGTGGTACAGCAGGTAGCACACTCACCTTTGGTGCAGAAGCCTGAGGATGCTTTTCCCAAACCAGGTTGATCACTTTCTATAACTGTAGTTCAGCATAGTGAGGGGTGCTGTATTCCTGAGCGTGCCATCCTTTGGATGAGACATAAAACTAAGGCTCCATCTGCTTGTGTTGTCAGTAGGTCAGGTGGATATAAAAGATCTCATATCACTTACCAAAAATATTAGGGTGTTCCTTATGTTATACAACATAAAAATACATTATTTACATATTTACATGCAAATATATATACCCATTTCTGTTTTTTTATCATTCTGTAATTGGACACCACTCTTTCTTCCCTAACCATTTTTTGTAATATGTCTGACAAAATCCATTTTCCATTAAACAAAATGTCATTCAGTCTTTCATTTCAAATAACCCATACTACATAAAATAAATTCTAATCTACCCTTCTCCCATAGTTTTTCGTCTTGTTCTTATTGGTACACCATTTTTTCCACCTTAATGGCTTTAATCATTTATTCTGGTATGTTTTCCCATTGTGTTTACATAATAATATTGTTTCATCACATTGTTATACCACATCCTTGTATCTTTCTCTATATCATCAGTTGTTATTTTTCATGTTAATATTGTTTCTTGATCATTTTTAATTCCTTTATTTACAGATTCTTTTTCATTTTTTTCTTATTTTCATAATCTCCAAGGACTTTTTGTAGCTATAACCATTCTTAGAATCAGGATTCATTTCTGATTCTCTTCCTTTACCCACGTTAATAGTCCCTACAAGCTTAAAGAAGCAAAAGAAGTGGATTTACCAACCCCCCCCATCATCTTCATTCATACCCAACAAACTTTTTTGGGGGGAGGGTTCAATTTTTAATTTCATATGAAAGAAAACACCAACTGCACAATTTCCTTTTCAATTTTTTTGTAGGATTATATAAATATTTCACATAATATGTTATTTTTCCAATAATACAGAATTTACCAGATACTACTTTTTTCCTGAATTATAATGTATACATCCTCCACAAAATATATATTTATTTCATCTATTTCTTTGATTTATTTTATCAAACTCTCCCACTGAGTCATAACTATATAGTTCCCCAATTTTATCCTAGCAAAGACAATTCATTCATTGAAAAATACACAACACAAACATTCAGCAAATCATCCACACCTTTACTTTTACTTTATTCAAGATCATTCTCATTTCCTTTAAACATGCTTTCAGAAAAAAAAAAACAACACTTCCCTCATCCATATGTTATTTTTAGCAATCTACAACTACGTTGTATCTGTATGTTAAAACAACTGGAACCACCACCTCATTTTGCATCAAATATCGAAAATCTTTCATTTTATAAGTTACTTCACTCACTATCACATTTATTACCAGTGCAAACAATATTCTTCTCATGGGACATCCTTCTCTTATACCACACTTCATACATATTTCTTTACTCAGCCACCCATTCACTAGCACTCTTATTCTATTATATTGATATGTTCGCATGAACACTGTCATAATTATGTTACCTGTTCCATACTTCTCTATAATATCCCACACAGAATCATGTCCTACTGCATCAAATGCCTTGCTAATGCCACTTACCATAAGCTTCACATCCTCCCTTTTACTTATAATGTTATCCATAATTTTATTCACAACTAATAATAATTCTTGACATCCCTTCACTTTTATACCATATATACTTTAATCAATAATATCCCTCTTTCTTCCATTCATTTTCCAATGTATAACTCTCGTAAAAATATAATTTGTGTTATTTAGTGTGATGGATCACCATTTTTTTATTTTATTCTTCTCATCTTTTTTCCATGCACATTTTAATACCGTACTACATAACTCTTCATATATAAAACTTCCCTTCAGCCACACATTCAGTACAGTTATAAAATATTCTCTTTATCATTCCACTTCTTTCTTATACATTCCATACCTTATACCATCTGGACCCGATACTGAAACAACATTTAATTTCCTAAGTACTTCATCATAGCTCTCAACCTGCCATCTCCAAAATGAGGAGAACTACCCTTCATAATGTGGAACAAATGGGCAAAACTATGAAGGACGTAGAGTCATTAAAATATGCTGGATTTTACTTATAAAAACATCTTTTAATGAATTAATATAATTTTTTTTCCAATTAGCACGGATCTCAGTTAAAAAATTCCTAACGCTGAATGATGGAAGACCCTTTCAGTGTGGAACTTTGAGGAACATGAATTTTCAAAACCCCAAATGAGGTATGTTCCTTGTAATGAGGTGGACTTGAGAGGTGTGTACTTCATCCAAGTCACTAATAGTAATTTCTTTTTGAATTTTTCCTTAACTCTCGCCTTTTTTTACTCCCCATTCCCTCACTCTTATTTTTCTTTTTCCTCTTATACATGTTTTCTGTATGTTTTACTACAATATTCATAATTTACTTTTGTGTTATTTTCAGCCGCCACGGTGGTACAGCGGTTAGCATTGTCACCTCACAGCAAGAGGTTCTCCCATTCGATTCTCAGCTGTAGCACCTTCTGTGTGGAGTCTGCATGTCCTCCCTGCGGTCGAGTGACGTTAAAGACATGCAGCCAGGTGTGAGCCTGAATGGGCATGCCTTCGTTGAAGGTTGGGTGTTGGGCTGGCAACTCAGCACCGTAAAAATCCACTGCCAATCATGAGCAGACTGGAGTTCTGCTGTGGTGACCCCTAACCGGAAAAAGCTGAAAGTCACTCGTGTTATTTTTACTTCTCATTTTACATTCTTTTACATTTTTTTTAATTTCCCTCATTGTGTTTATATCCTCCTTTACTATTTTACTCATATATATATATATATATATATATATATATATGTATATATATATATATATATATATATATATATATATATATATATATATGTGTGTTGTTATGGTCTGAAGAAGCTGAATTTATCAGCAAAAGAGCTTACCATTTTTAACATTATTATAGTTTTTACTTCCTACTACAAACAGTGGTTTATGTCCTACTATTACTTATTGATCTTCTATCACTGGCTTACAGACGTAGTGTTAGTTCTTGGTTTTCTCAGATATTCCTTTATAAATAATATTTTTCCCTAAACAATGATGTCTTAAATGTTGAAGTTATTGCTTTTCCTCCTTTTTAAGTTTATGGGAAATAGTTTTAAATTTTAATTATTTTAATTTTATTATTTTTACTCTTTCCCAGATTTGAATATTTTTCCTGGGTTTATGTGCAAATCCTCTTCAGTCCTCACAATCTGATTTATCACTGGCTAGAACTTCAAAAAAATGACTATCAATCCAATCTTCTGAACTCTGTTCTTGCATGCACACTCTCTGTTCATTTTTCCCCTCCATATTTTTTTAACAGTTTCTACTTCACCAATTTCAACCTCTCCAGCAGCATCTTGTTATTCCATGAGCATATTTTCTTCCCTTCCCCCCTATTTTCACTATTTACTCTTTGCTCTTGACAGTCCATCAAAAATATCCTTTTTTTTTTTTTTACAAAATCTGCTTTCTGACATACACCTTCTTGCTGTATGTTCTTTCTTCTCACATTGATTACACCGTATCTTGTCGTACCCATCAATTGAATGAGAAAAGTCCTCACAAAGGAAATATGATTTAGGCTGGACAGCATATGTTGGTGTTCCTCTATTACCAGCCACATAAATAACATATGCCAAGTGTTTCACCATGCTTTTTTTTACATTTCAAAACAGCTTCCAGTCTCCATCCTCCATTCCATAGGGTTTTCTCATCTCTAACTTTCATAATATTATCAACACTTTCACACAGACCCTGCATGTATTTTTTTTAACATCGACTTCTTCCAGTTCATTAATTCTAAACTGCAAAGTAACATTTTTAAATATTAAAGTTATGACCAAAATACAAATAATTGTTCACAGATAAATGTCCTTTTTATTGCATAGTTCCTGAACTTTTATCACCAATCAGTTTCAAATGTTAAGTCACAAAAAGTCTCTGCCCCAATATATTTAAAAGACTAAATTTCGTCTTGACCTGTAAAACCCAGAACAGTGACCAAATTGGTCATACATAGCATCTGTCTATTACAATATCATTTTCTTCTTATTCTCAGAGTTGGTCTTCTTTTTAAAAACAGTTTTACTTACAATTTGTTGCTGGTCTCTTTTAATGTCTGCTGTCACTACTGCATACATTTTAGTTATTGTATTATCTGCTGCCAACAAATAACACACCTTCTCAGTTTGTTGTTGCTTTCCTCTTTACATTTCTGTCACTTCTGCATTCGTTTTAACTGCTGATTTCTTTTTTTTTTCCAAATGTTTTTGTTTTATAACACAATAAATTAACAATATAGCAACAAGAAAAAACAAACTATGTACAATATCCATAACAGCTGAAAAAGCGATATACATAGGAAAACATTTAATTAGACTATTTTATCCAAGCAATTAAATGATCAGTTGTGTTGTTAGTCCTTGCTTTTATAGTAGCAATCTCATTCTTACAAATGTATTTCACAAGATGAATAAACTCAACTTTAAAGGCAGGAGTAGATTGGGATTTCCTATTTTTAGTAACAATTTTCCTTGCTATAGAGAGGATAGACCATCGTAAATTTTTTGTTTTTTTAGGAATGACTTCAAGATCAGTAACATTGAAAATGTCAGAAAGTCAGAAAATATAGAGTTGTCATTCCATAGAGCTTTACAAAAATATTTAAAGTCTAACCAAAATGGTGAAATTATTTTGCAATTAACAACCATACGTATCCAGCCAGCATCAGGGTGTCCACATCTCCAGCATTTCGTTTCATCTTTCTTGTACATTATTGCTAGGCTATGTGGGGAGAAAAAGCATTTATGTAAAAGTTTCCATGTGTATACACACTGTAACAGGGAAGATGTGGATTCCTTCACAGACTGCAAACAAAGTTTTTTATCTTTTTTTCTGAGAATACTTGTCTATTAACTTCACTTGAATAATTCCAAAAGGAAACATCTGTTTTGCTAAAGTCATTTCTGAGAATTGTATAAATAACAGGTATGTATGAAGTGTTCTTGGGTGAACTATTAATAATCATTGAGATAAAATCCAACATTTTTAAGTTACTCTTATTGTATGCCTCTAATGATGATACAAGATTGGTATGTATAAAATCTTTACAAGTTTGGATGTCAAGCCAATTGCAATTTTGCAAACTATATCTGCTGATCAAATAGTCTGCAGAACTTATTTTATTAGTTGAGAGAAATTTATTCCAAATATAATATATCACCCTTCTTAAATTCTAACATTTTTTGAATATCAAAAGATCAAACATTCATTTGTGTAGGGAACAGGAAACATAATTATTAATAAATTCTTAATTAATTGATTAGAAAACATAAGCTTTTTAAACAATAGTAATATGTGGTTTATAAGAGGTGTGAGAACAAGTTTTGACCTTTCACTTTGAATGTATATTTTTAAAATCCATATAAAGATATTTGTATGTAATTGAGTATGTGGTTCAAGCAATGTTCTATTACTATTAAGAGGTTTCCTGCATTTATTTCCAATATGGCATATAAGAAGTATTATTCCAAAGCAACACTATGTTAATAAATGCAGAGTTTAAATACAAATCAATATTTGGAAACCCTATACCTCATTCATCCCAGCTTGTGGTGTGTCAGAGAAGATAAATTCTTGAGTTTTGGGATACCAAAGGAAGTTGAATAATAATTTATTGATTTTCTGTTTAATTTTGACAGATGGGGGAATTATTAGAGCTTGGCCAATGAATAAGATTTTAGGTAACAGTATCATTTTGATTAAAGATAGTCTGTCTTCAGATGTGAAGAAGAGGCTGTTCCAACTATCAATTAGACTAGTAATTGAGTTTATAAGTTGTTGGTAATTATATGTGAGTGATTTTGTATAATTAAATTCAATAATGACACCTAGATATTTAATATGCATGCCCTGTCAGTTTATGTCTCTTTCTGATCTAAGTTTCATAGTAACATTTTTATTCACTAGACATGCCTGAGTTTTGTTGTGATTGAATTTTAGATCAGAAATGTTTGCAAAGAAGTCTAGATTATGTAATAGGTGAGCTACTGAATTTTCAGTATCATTAGATGTTATTAGGTCATCAGCAAACAGTTGTATCTTGGGAGATAATTTATCTAACACATTATATCCTTTAAAGCTGTCATTATTTCTAACATCATTTTCAAGAGGCTCAATAGGCAGGGCAAAGAGTAATGGGGAAAGGGGACACCCCTGTTTAGTAACTCTTAATATTTCAAATGGGCTAGATAGATAAGATCTAATCTTTACATAGGCTATGGACTTTTCATATAGTTTTTAATTAATCCTATAAAGTTTGGGAAACGTTTGTATTTTTGCAGAGCTTTAAACAAATATGGCCAACTTAGGGAGTCAAAACCTTTATCTATATCAAGGCTTAAAATAGAAAGCTCATTCTTTTTTTTGGTTGCTAAGTCTATTAAAGACAGTAATCTAATTACATTGTCTTGTGCCTTTCTGTTTTTTGATAAACCCAGTTTGGTCTTCATGAATTAATATTGAAAGACTATTATTTAATCTGGCTGCTAAATAGATATGAATATCTTGTAATCAATGTTAAGCAAAAAAATTGGCCTGTATGATGTGCAAAGGCTGGGCTGTTTATTTGGCTTTAAGATGGAAGAGATGATAGAATATTTTCATGAGAAAGGGATGTTTGCTGTCATTTTAACTTCTTGGAATGCATTGAGTAAGATTTTCAAGATGTTATCAGGTAAGAGTTTGTAAAATTCTGGAATTAGGCCATCCAGCCCTGGTGCCTTTTTTGTCTTAAGATTTTTTTTATTTGTTCCTTTAATTCTTTAAAAGAAAAGGGTTTGTCTCTGTTATTAATATTGTGTTTGGATAGCTTCTTTTGAAAATTATTAGCAAGAAAGCTGTCCATACTTTTGTTATGACTTGTAGATGAGTTATTATTATTAATATTCTTGCAATAGTTTTTAAAACATAAGATATTTTTTAAATCTGTAACATTGATAGTCTGATTATTTCTAATGTATGTTATTTCTTTTATATGACATGTTTCATTTAAATACTTAGATCTAATTGCAATCCTGTGCATACTCTTGGAATTAATTGAGTAGGATTGTAATGTGATTTTTTCCAGATTTATTGATATTTTATGCTGCATGATATCCTAATATTCCTTGTTCAGTTTACATATGCCTGCTAATGTGGCTTTATCATGTGATGTAAGTTTTAGTTCATCAATTTCTTGTTGTATGTCTATCAGTTTTTTATCCCACTGTTTTCATTTATTTATATACCAACCTTTGACTTTACCATGTAAGACTACCATTAAAGTGTCCCATAAGATAATATCTGAAACCTCTCCATTATTATTGTTGTCTATGTAGAGCTTTATTTCATCTATAAAACATTCTTTAAATCCTTGTATTGTTACTAGAGAAGCAGGTAGTCTTTGGCAGAAGTTTAAGGGGTCAGTATTAAGTGTTAAATTGAAGGTGAAAGCATTGTGGTCAAACATAGGGCATGATGTCAGAATTACATTATCAGTTTTGGCCAGTAAAGAACTGGTTACAAAGACTTTGTCTATGTTGGTCTGTGTGGGAAATTTGTAAGAGTAGTGAGAATACTTCAGGGAGGATAATATTTTTATACTGTCTGTCAATTAGGTTTCCGTCTATTATGTAGTTGCTCAAGTGCTTGGCAACAGGGGACATCTTGAAGGGCTTACAGCTTGTGGTATCAGTGGAGGACAAGGTACAATTAAAATCACCTGCTAACAGTAACTTACCTTTAGGTATTTAACTGTTTTTTCACAGTTTTACTCTCAATACCCCGTATCCAGTAGCTGTTTGCAAAAGTGTATATCTTTTTAGCCAGTTTTGGTATGACTAAAGCAAGCATACCATCATTGCTTGAGTATGACTCAACTATTTCTGGAATTCTTATTGATTTTCCATGTAAAATTAGGACACCTCATCTTTTGTGATTGTAGTTTGAACTTACCAAACTCTTATAATCCTTAAAGGTTAATTTGTTTAGATCTTCTGTTACTAAGTGGGATTCCTGAATGAATGCAAAATCTGCTTTATGTAGCATTAAATATTTGTTGACACTACTCCTTTTCATGGGGTTGTTCAACCCATTGACATTAACAGATATAATGTTAAATATTATCACTTGATGGAGACTGCTATTATAACTAAAATTGTAAAGTACTTTCCTTGATTCATTATGACAAATACATATTTAAAACTGTTATGGACAATTTAAAAACTCTAAATTTGGAAATAAAACTGTGTATTTTAATAACGTCTACATGCATAAAGTATATCTGTTTTCTATACTCTCACAGAAGCCACACACTAACCTTCTCATGACATCTAGTGGTAATTCCTAGCTACTGCGGGTTAATACAAGCAGCAGGAAAACTGCATGTACATCAAAAACATACAAAAGGAAAAATTCAATTTAATATAATATGTATGCATGAACTAAGAACATGAAGCTATATACAATTTCTTAAAATTATTTTTATCTAAACAGACTAAGATAAATTGATTAATTCTAATAATGATTTGTTGCTATGAGTAAATAGGGTCTACTTTATTCCTGCAAAAGCCGAATCGGTTGAATACAACTTGCGAGAACCGTAACGAGTGAAACGCGAATACATCGAATGCACTAAACCAGGAAACTCAAACTCTCGATCTCTCATAGTTGGCCAACCCCACCACCCTCAACATACTACTTACCAAAACACAGTAAAAAACAACACATATACACACTAACCAAAACCCTACTTCTAACCCTGAAGTAAAGCACCAAAACCCTGCTTCTAACCATACACTAAACCGTACATACATAACTATCTATGCACTATCCTTAACCCCTCCCTAACCCTAAGGTCCGTAACTACTGCACACTTACCCTACTGAGCTATACCAAAACAAACTAAGTATTCCACACACATACACTTAACAAAACCCTACACTAAACCTTACATACATTACCTATCTATGAACTTACCTTAACCCGACCCTAACCTTAAGGAGCTATTCTGCAGATGGGCCAACTATGCAAATTCAATATTTCCACTTTCGCGGTTTAGTCCGTTCGACATACTCGCATTTCGCTCGTTATGGTTCACGCGAATTGTATTCGACCGATTCGGCTTTCGTGGAAATAAAGTAGACCCGAGTAAATACAGGACTGTAATGTCGTTAAAGCAGACAGAGGAAAAAGATGCATTTAAAACGTCACTGTCAGAAACATATTTGCACTTCTTATTTAAATATAAATGTAATTCAGATTAAATAAATCACTATTTACAGTAAAATATATGCTTATAAGACGTTCTAGATAAAAAAAAAATAGTTGCTAAATAAATGAAAACACAGTTCAAATGACCATTCTTGAATCTGATTGGCTGTTAGAGTTCAGTGAAGAGAAACATGTTCAGAGGTCACACCTATTTCCTGGAAGACAGCACAGATTGTTTCTCATGAGTATGTGAGCTAGCTGAAGCCTTTAGAAGCTTGAGCTTGTCATAAAAGTTGTCAAAATTCCATCAAAAAAGTAAGTAGGTGGAAATTTTCTACTGAAGTGAAGCTTTTAAGCATAATTTTCTTGGGTGGCAAAAGCCAGGGTACCTTTTTGGCTGGGCTTGTATAGGCCCCAGGCCCGATAACCTAGTACCTACCTATGAAACTATGAACTTGTAAAATGAATATTTAAAATAAAGGCTTCAAATCACCAACCATACACAGCTATAGGATATATTAGCTAAATGGATCACATTGCAGAAGTTCATTTAAGTAGTAAATGTATATATAATAATAAAATGTCACAATTTTCTTTTTAATTACTTAAGAGGAACACAGTAAGTATTTCTCTCTCCTGCAGTAATTAAATACTATGATACCAGGGCTAAAACAGAAAGGGAAGGCAAATACATGAAGACATAAGTATAGGATATAAAAGAAATATATATAAGTATATGAAACAAGTAAGCAATTTTATACCATTTCACTAGTGCTATGCCATGTATATAAAGAGATAAACGTATAAAATAGTAGTTTGCAGTTGGATAAGATTTTGATTTTTTTTAAATTTTGAGTAATAAAGTTAACATTGTTGTGGGAAAGGTAATAGGAGAGACAAAAGTGACATGACCTTCTGTGTGATTCCACATTATTTAGAAGGGAGAAAACAAAACCTGCATGAAGTGTGAAGTTATGGAGAATCATTTGTCTCTGGGTTTCTGTTTTCCTTTAATAGTCCTCTTCCCTACTGCCACATCATCATTTCCTTTTCCACATCACCATCCTCGTCACTTCCAAAAAATTATCTGCCATCTCACCCCATGAAACAGCAGAACTGTCCGCAGGATCATCGCCATCTGACCCCATGAAACAGCAGAACTGTCCGCAGGATCATCGCCATCTGACCCCATGAAACAGCAGAACTGTCCGCAGGATCATCGCCATCTGACCCCATGAAACAGCAGAACTGTCCGCAGAATCATCGCCATCTCACCCCATGAAACAGCAGAACTGTCCACAGGATCATCGCCATCTGACCCCATGAAACAGCAGAACTGTCCGCAGGATCATCGCCATCTCACCCCATGAAACAGCAGAACTGTCCGCAGGATCATCGCCATCTGACCCCATGAAACAGCAGAACTGTCCGCAGGATCATCGCCATCTGACCCCATGAAACAGCAGAACTGTCCGCAGGATCATCGCCATCTGACCCCATGAAACAGTAGAACTGTCCGCAGGATCATCGCCATCTGACCCCATGAAACAGCAGAACTGTCCGCAGGATCATTGCCATCTGACCCCATGAAACAGCAGAACTGTCCGCAGGATCATCGCCATCTGACCCCATGAAACAGCAGAACTGTCCGCAGGATCATCGCCATCTGACCCCATGAAACAGCAGAACTGTCCGCAGGATCATTGCCATCTGACCCCATGAAACAGCAGAACTGTCCGCAGGATCATCGCCATCTGACCCCATGAAACAGCAGAACTGTCCGCAGGATCATCGCCATCTCACCCCATGAAACAGCAGAACTGTCCACAGGATCATCGCCATCTGACCCCATGAAACAGCAGAACTATCCGCAGGATCATCCTGCTTGATCCTTTTTAACAGAACATCATCTGTATGTCCTTTCTGATGCCAGTTCTTTTATCTGCACATCTTCAACTCACTTACTTCCTTCTCCAGGGAGATGGCTAAACACTACAATCTTTATTTACTTTCTGAAGCTCCATATTGAAGAAATCTTTCTGTAAATTCTCACGTTCCACCTCCTAACTCTTTTCTGTCATCCTTCATGCTGCTGCTTCCCTTAAGCCACTTCCTTACTGCTGAAGGAACCCTACAACACCATCTTGTAGCTCCAAAGCATAGAGGAATTTTCCCGATGCCCTGGCCAAATTTCCCCAGTAATATAAATACCACCTTGGTAGTTTAATGCTGTTAATGTCAACATTTTGATATTGTATTTCTTGCTTGATCTGCCTGTTAATGGTTATGAAAACATTAAGTAGCATGTGCTTGTTCCTCTATTTCTGTAGTTAACTCAGTTTTGTTGAAGTAAAAATGCATTAACTTAGCAAGAAGAAACATATACATTCTGTCACTACTGCAAAACATGCTGGCCTGCATGCAGAACAAGAATGTTATAAATGAAGATTTATGAGCTGACCTGTCAACCTACCAGCCAGTAATCTGCCATATAGAATGTCAGGAAAGGCTACCATGGAGAGCCAAAAATATATGTCTGCTGCCCCTTATCAATACATCCTTCCATCCATTTTCTAAACTGCGTGCTCTGATGAAGGTCACAGTGGTGCCAAACTGTGAAAGGCAATTAGATGAAGTACTTAGGAAATTAAATGTTGATCTCATTGGTCAGTGCCTGGTAGACCATATTATCGACTATACATGACCAAACTATTCCAAATGGATTTTTATTATGCAGGAGCGTTGGTTCTGTAATTCAAATATAACCCCTCCAAATATAAAGATGGATTGTGGTTCTTCTCAACCTGTCATGGAAAATGAGCCCAGCATCCTTTCAAATGAGCCTCATTTCTGCCACTTGACATGTCACCTTTTCATCCACTACTGAAAATTCATGTTCATGGAGAAGGACAGGGACATAACATCCTCAGTAAATTAAGAGGTTCATCCTAGAACTCCTGCTTCACTGACATGATCTGGTACCATGTCTGCAATACTGATGGTACCGTACCCATCTGGTAGAACATCACCTGGTCCCTTGTACCTTAACTCCTGAACAAGGCAACAAGATACCTAAGTACCTTTACCTTGAGAGGCTACTCCCACAGCCTTTACAAACCAATTCACTTTATTCTAGGAAGGTTGCTCAGAGTCACCTGGAGATCAGAGGTATTTAAGCAGCAGAATACATCATCATTTGCAAAACAAGTTGCAAGTGAAATTGATTTTTCCTATGTGATACAGTAAACCCAAGGGTGATTCAAGGGACATAAAGAGGAAACTTTAAACTACAGAAAATAATGTTATGGGTGTTACAAGCTAGATCATTTGTTTTCTTCTCCCTTTTCAGTTTACTCCAGCTAACAAAGTAAAACAAGACAAGCAGTAAAAAGAAAGAAGATCCCGGGTCTATATTAGTTCATCGAAGTCTAACTTCAGCAAACACCCATTCAGCGACCACACTTCAACAAAAATTGCATCAGTGATTCACTGAATTTACCAAGGGCAAAGAAGTAGTTGGCCTACTACTCAAATTCCCCCTTTTCTCCACTCTAGTGTGACCTTGGAGTTGGTACATATAGTTAGGGGGGTGTGGGGGGCAAAGCTCCCTACTTGGGTGGGTTCGATTTAGTTGTGTGTCAGTCTGTTGTGTTACAGGGCAAGTATTTACTTGCCCTTGGTAGATTCAACAAGTTGCTGAAATGATATTCATTGAAGTGTGGTCACTGAATAGGTGTTCACTGAAGTTAGACTTCAGCGAACTAATATAGACCCAAGATCCTAACAGGACACTTTTCTGACAGCTAGTTATTCAGCACAGCAAAGGGTGTTCAGACTGACAAGCAATGATGGCATTTAGACTGGCAGTAACAAAATTCCTGTACAGGAAGCATGTGTGTGATATACACCTCATAAATGATCTAAAAGCATTGGTATGATGGCCGGATGTTGGGCTGTCCTTGGCAGGAGATACTTATGGTAAAAAAAAAAAACTGCATTAGTAAAATAAAAGGCATCTAGTATCATCATTAGATTTTACACAGCTTTAATGTTTATTCTGTTGGCCAGAAGTAGTGATCATTGTTGATAAATATCAGCTACATTTCATTTTACCTTTACTTAGAAGATATTATGCACACGTGTATACATACATATATATATATATATATATATATATATATATATATATATATATATATATATATATATACACACACACACACACACACACACACACACACACACACACACACAAATGATATAACTAACTAATTTTGAGTAAATTATGGAATATGTAACTAAATATATAATTCTTTATAACTTGCAAGACTGCTTTATGACTGATTTAGTATCATGATAGATGCATTTTCTTCACTGATTTGCTTGCCCGAGGAATGGATATTGGCATGTCAGTGTCACCATTTGAGTTGACTTGCCAATGTTTTTGATTTAGCATGGTGCAAGCTATCATTTCCACAATTAAGATTTTTCAGGGTCTCAGCTAAGCTTTGAGTATGGTACCTGACTGTCAGGGAAGGCAGATAAACAACAATTTGGTCCAAATATTTCTAACATAGGTAATGATGTATAGCAGTGTGGTTACACTCTTTCTCCAAGTTATGATGACCAGATCTGTATTAAAATAACGTGTTTTACTATGAATTAATGAGTAATAATAATCTGTACTGAGGACTCTCCTGTTTGGCAACTACTTTTCTGTAGCAAAAGCCAATACCAAAGGGCTCTGGCTGACTAAGTTTGCAGATGACTGCAAGCTAGGAGCAGTCATTGAATCCTCCAATGACTTTGCCATCCTGCAGGAAGGTTTATCTCAAATAAATGATGGGTGTCAAAATCATGGCCTGAAACTAAATGCTAAAAAATGCATTACTGTGTCCTTATGGAAGTCATCTATATCAGGGATCTAGCACGTTGATAATTTGGCCCCTGAAATTTACCCAGTTGTTCAGCATTTAGGAACTTATGTGGACATCAAGCTAACATTTGACCAACATTTGTCTATTGTTGTAAGAAAGTTCTTCTGTATTGCACAGCTTATAAACAAAGGGATTGTGTCCAGACCTAGGGATGTCATCACTCACCTTGACTCATTAGGCCGATCATTGAATATAATGTCCCCTTTGATATGTATCTGTCCAGACACATGCAATAACTGGAAAGCCTACAGAGATACGTCACTAAAAGACACAAGGCCTAAATAAGATGTCCTACATGTACCATCTCAAAGACCTGTCGCTATAGTCTGTATTCTACAGACTGCTAAGAGGTGACCTGTGTCTGGCATACAAGGCATCCAATGAACCATTACTAGTGAATTTACTGCACATCAGTTAAGTCACATGACATTAGAAATACTTAGTTAAGGGATCTAAACCACTTCTGCAACATCAGCAGAATGGTTTGGAGGAGTAGATATATTTCATAAACAATACTGCTGCTATGGAGCAGACTCCCTATCCACATGAAACAAAGTTCATCTCTGTCCATTTTCTATCACAACCTAGCTCTGTGGATGGGAAACAGAATATTTAACACAGGACTGCCCCGTTTACTACTAATGCACAGATTCAGCTCCTAAGTGCTTTATCCCATGCACAGAGACCCTCAAATTATCTGTAGTATGATCACAGTTATTCTCACTAGGGGTAATATATAATTTTCAGCCATGGGATAGGAAAGGCCATTCTACAACCAAATGTGATAGTTATTTTGAGCACAAAAAGGGAAACTGGTTTGACTTACAATGGTCCACAAGAGCAGCTAGCCTAGTACACACCAATGAATCTATGATAATACTCATTTGTTAATCAGCTAGGTCCACTGGACACGCAGTCCCTTCGCAGAGGTAACCCAGGAGCATTGTCTGGTTAAGCGACTTGCTCAGGGTCACACAGTAGGCAATCCAAGCTGAGGGAATCAACCCTGTAGCACTAAACTACATCTCACAGCTTTAACCCTCCGCATCGACTTCAGTTTAAACTTAAGTCCATGTACTTGGTTACCTAATCAGAAATATGTTAGCAAGTTAGAGAAAAGAAATGTTGGTATGTATTTCCAGAACAATCTTGTATGCCCATTATTTACTGAATGAATTTGAACTTAAATTTAAACTTATTGTTTACTTTTTAGATAACGCATCTTCACATCATTGACTAGCTTTAGCAAGATGTCCTAATGTCACTCTTATGCAATCTTGAACTCAGTCACGCTTTCAGCTCTGTATTCTCATCAGAAAGACAATTACAATCATTCTTCACCCTTTCCATGAATTAATGCTTCTTAACCAAAGGGTAAAATGGTCACTCAGATACACCAATCAGTGAAAACTGCAAGAAATAGCCAGTCAGTCTATCAAAATCAAGCCTGATATTTGTAAACATTAGGGTAGCTGCACAATATCCCAATTAACATCCAAACCAAAGGGTAAAAAAGGTCCCACAAACAAACCAATCAGTTGGAACTGTTAGAAAGAGAAGACAAGCCTGAGTCTCCATTGTGTAATAACTTAAACTTCCTGAAATAGAGGTTCATGGGTTATATGAACATGACTCCTTCATCACGTATCAGGGTATCAGCTACATGGCATCTGAGTGCCCATGGCATTTTACTTTTTATATACATATGGGTACAGTCAGACCAATAAAGCCAAACCCCACTAACTGTACACATGTCATTAAGGGGGAGCTGCATGTTTAACTGGTAGGACACAGAAAGTTGTGATGAAAGTTAATAGGTTTCATACGTACATAGGTTTATACTAGACAACCAACCACTAGGACCTTTATAAGCCTAGTTGTGCAACCCAAATGTGTCCCATGAGTTAAATGCTTTAGATGTTTATATAGGGAGCGATGGTTGGCTGTGGCATGATCCACTGTCTGCCTCTGTCTATTTTAGACATAGGTACCAGACCTGGAGTGAATTTATGATTTCCCATCCAATGGTCCAAGTTACACCTAACCTCTGTCTACCATAGACATAGGTACCAGACCAGGAGCAAATGTCCAATTTCCCATGCACTGGTCCAAGTTACACCTAAATAGGTTTAGTGAAGGACTCTGTTTCAGATGGATGGGGTGCCTGTTTGAGTGAATGGGAATTCTTTGATATGTTCATCTGTCCCTCTAGCATATCCTACTTATGTTGCAATCAATATTTAGGTATTTAGATCTAGTAGGTCTGATGCTGCTTGTTTTGTGGATGTGCAAAAGGTTCATCAGAGTGAGGCTCATGGATGCCTTGTATGCTAGACATCGATCGCCTCTCAGTAACCTGTAGGAGACCGAGATCAAAGATAGGACTCCATACTGGGCATTGTGTTCATACACTGCACTCTTTTTATAAGGATCCTCTTGCTGCATGTATCTGGTCAGGTACATACTAAAGGGAGTATTAATCTCTAATATAGGTCTGATGAGGGTTAAGTACAGTGGTATGATTTCTTCCTTGGACTTAGAAGTCATGCCTTTTCTTATAAATTGAGCAAGGATTTCTGTACTACCTTGGATACATGTTGCTTGAAGTCTATGTTGCAATCTATGTGTGCTCCCAGATCCCTGACTAGTGAGTTAACACTTAAGGGGGTTTATTGATAATAAAGTTTCCCAGAGCGATTGACTTTACAAAAGGTACTATAATGCATTTCTTGGCATCGAGTTTTAAGCTTTGGCACCAAGCATTTTTCTGAAGGGTGCTACCATTTCTGAGGGATTCAATAACTGCTCTCATTTTGCAATCTTCTGCAAACTTAGTCAGCCAGAGGCCTTGGACATTGGCCTTGACTTCCAAAAAGTAGATGCCAAAGTGGAGCGGATCCCAGCATGGAGCCCAGAAGAGCTCAACTGGTGATCAGGCTCTTTGGAGCGGATGTCACCAGTCCTAACCTACTGGATCCTATATGTGAGCCAACTGGCTATCCAGTTCATTATAATGGGGTTTATGCCTTATTCCATAAGTTTGTTAACAATGCCTGAGTGAGGTATTGTATCATATTCCTTATCCAGGTAAAGGTAGGCTGCATGCACCATTTTACCCTAATTCATTGCCTTAGTGACCTTCTCAAAAAGTTCACCTGGTTCAGTAGGCTAGACTGTCCTTTGATAAAACCATACTGGGATGGATTCAGTGTCCGGAGGTCTTTTCTGTCTTTCTTAGTCATATCTATGATAATTCTTTCAATGGCTTACCATATGGGAGTAGTCACACTAATGGGTCTGATGTTTCTGGGATCTATTGATTATCTTGCCTTATGAAGAGATCTGACCATTGGAATCCTCCATTCTTGTAGCACAAGGTCTTTTTTGAGACTTTAGTTAAATAAAGCATCTTAGGATATTATCGGGGCCCCTTGTTGTTGTGTTCTTGGTCTTAGTGAGTGCAGCAAGCATATATCCCCTCAATATAGTTGGAGGGATTATATTTGAAGGTATTTCTTGGGGGGTGGCTGGGGTGAGTGGAGAGTAACTCTGGAACTGACTTTATCAGCCAACAGATTCACTACAATCACCTGGCACAGTGAATCTGGCACCATTTACCACCAGTTCATCACACTGCTGTGTGCTGCCTTTGATGTTTATGACATAGCTGAAGAAGGCTAATGGTTGAGACATCCTAACCTTGAAATTGGCTTTATTGGACTTAATAGTCCCTTTAGTTGTATGTTTAGTTTGATAAGAGGTTCTATCTATACAGGAGGTACACTTCCTGATTTGAACCTAGATATTTTTTCTTCCTTTTGTTGTATATTTTGTGTAATTTGGAATGCCACATGAGTGTTTTGTTTTTGGAGTTAGTTTTGGGCTTGCACCTGGTAGATACAGTAGCCTCTATGCAGCCAATGACATGGTTGTACAAAGTTTCTGTGAACAATTCTGCATAGGCTGCTGTGTTCTCTGGGTTTAGAGGGACATTTCATTTTACAAACTATCACTTAATAAAACATAGTTTGCCTTTAAATAGTTTCCAACTGTTACTGGGTTTACTGGAGTTAGAGAATTGATTTTAATTTCAAAGGAAAGAGCTTTATACTCAGATATTACCAGGGAGAAAGTAACATGGGGGTAGTCATAGGATCACAAGATCATAGGAAGTTACTAGGCTATTGACCCTGCGGCCCTTATAAGCCTAGCCAAGAGGTTAGCCCATATTTAGACAAGTCAGCACCCAAAGACCCTGTCCAGCAGGGACACAGGTGGAATCCCAGGGATATATTTTCTGCTTCCCATCCAGTTATCCAGGTTGCGCTTGAAAAGGGATAATGTTTGACATGGAGAGGGAACCTATTCCACAGATGGGAGAGACTCTGGGAAACAAATCTGTCCTGCCAACAAGTCCTAGTCATGCCACAGTCCAGGTTGAGGTCACCCGTGCGGGTTACTCAAGTGGAGCTTGACTTTCATATATGCAGCATTCTCATCACGGTGGGTGTCTGAGATTGCTTTGTATGCCAGATAGAGGCCACCTCTGAAGAGTCTGTATGAAAGTGAGTAGAAAGACAGGACCTTTAGCTATCTATGTAGGGTAGATGTTTGAGGCCCTGGATTCTTCTGGTAAGGAACCTCTGTGGTCTCTCTAGCTGCTGCATGTGCTTTGCAAAGTATATGTTGAAGGGGCTTTGTACTCAATAACTGACCTTATAAGGAAAGAATACTTACATTAAACTAGCCTGAAATGTTTTTTTTCTGATTACTGCATTTATTTTTAAATCTGCACTTAAAGTTGCATTTAGTCGAATTTAATCGAAAGTTTGCTTGTTTGTTTGTTTGTTTAATTTAACTGTGGAGGCTGCCCACTAAAGTGTGCTAGCCTGTGTAACTAATTTATCACTGTCTCTGCATTTTCTGTGTATTTCTACAAAAAACAAAAAAAATAATCCTTGTTTTCCCGCCTTTCTCGACTAGTTTAGACCAGTATACAGGCATTGCTGTATTCTGGGCTGTGGTGTAGTCCCTGTGTTGTCCATTACCTTACTTGTATAGAAGGAAGTTTCTTTGCTCACCAGTGGGAGTGGGGAGCCTTGAGCAGCCTACCTGTCCTGGGGGAAGTGCCCTCGGCACAAGAAGCTGTAGTAATTGGTTGTTTGGGACCATTACTAGCTCTTTTGTAGTTCACTGCTTAAAATCCGCCTTTGCACGGCTTTGCGCGGTCGGTTAAACTTTTTCTGGCTCCGCCAAGTCTGCTCTTCAATTTTTCCCTTAGAACTGTTCTACTTGCAATCTAAACAGCCTATACTCTATCTGAAAAGCTCAGCACTTGCTCCTAAAGCATTTTTATACAGGTAAAGCACTCTTAAACAAAAGAAAGTACTTCATTCATCTAAATTCTGTTGAGTACACATCTCCCTATAGGTCCTTTCTGACTCAGTTACACAACAATCTTTTTCACTATTTCTAGCATGTCCATGGGTCAGTTGCTGGCATCCTCTCCTGTTCAGCTGGTGAATCTGGGAATCTTGAGGCAATGTTACAATTGCCTCATGTACACAGACAACCCTCTCCTCCTCCCAACAAATACAAATATATGCGAGAGATGCAACTATATAGCCAAACTGGAGGCTGAGCTCTCTCAATTCAGTACTGGCAAGACCAGTCAGGAGGAGAAGGTAACCACACACACCACAAACCCAGTCTCACATAGAACTATCACAACAGCAAACCAAACACATAAACACACAAAAACATACTCGGAGGCGCTAATTAAAAATCTACCAAAACAACAGAGGCCTCCAAAGCAGACACCCAAGCAACCACCACCTCAAGACATAGCACATGCAACACATAGTTCACAAAGTCAGTGTGCTAAACAGTCGCAGCCCTTAAGGCCAAACAACATGCCAGACACACGTGTAATAGGTGACTCCATAGTCAGACACACTGACGTCTCGCTCACCAGACTGAACAAGGAAAAGGTCACAGTAAGCTGCCTGTTGGGAGCTAGAATCCGCCACATAACACAAGCACTCAGGTCACTCCACAGCAAGTACAAATATGACTCAGTCATTGTACATGCCGGTATGAACGACCTGAGACGTACCTCCCTGGACTACATGAAAAGAGACATAGAGGAGCTCTCTGATTATGTAGCCCAGGCCGGTATGACCCTGACCCTGAGCAGCATCTTACCCTCACCAAGAATGATGCCACAGTACAAAGACAAAATGATCAGTTTTAACAATTGGCTTAATTACTGGTGTCATTCTAAGGGGATCCAATGTCTGTCTGCTTGGGATGACATGCTTGACAAGCCACGCTGCTTCGCAAGGGATGGCTTTCACCTGTCACCCCCTGGGCTTCCGGATATTGGCCAAGGTTCTTGCCACCCCCATAGTGCCTTTTTTAGGCAAGGCTCAAATGACAAACCTACCTCCCTAGAAAACACAAGTGGAAAAAAACTAAGGGTAATGCTGCTCAATGCCAGAAGTCTAAACCTCAAGATGCACGCCCTCGAAGCCCTCCTCAGTATGGAGAACATCGATGTCTGTGCAGTGAATGAAACCTGGTTCAAGGCTCCTGAGAGCACCCCAGCACTATCAGGTTTTACCTCATATCATGCTTTCCGGCCCCAAAACTTGGACCGAACCACAAAAGGAGGGGGAGTATCCATTTTCATCAAAGATACCCACACCTCCAGGTTAGTGGCAACGCACGAAGCATCAGAGACTATCCATGTGCAACTAACCATAGGCAAAACTGCCTTACAGTTTGTAGCATGCTACAGACCACCCTCTCAAACTCAGGAACCCCACACAGCCTTCCTGAAGACACTGGAGAGTATGAATGTCTCTCCAAATACCATCATTTTGGGAGACTTCAACTACCCAAACATAGACTGGAAACATTACTCAAGCCCCAACACCCTAGCCCAAAGGTTCCTAGAATTCATAAACTCAAATGCAATGAAACAACTAGTCACCATTCCCACAAGAGGAGACAATATACTAGACCTGATCATCACAAACATGGGGACAAAATGCTCCATATCGGAAGTATATCCCTCTTTGGTAAGATCAGACCATAAATTAATCTCACTGGAAATCCACATTCCGCCCCCACCCCCTGCACAAAAGACCACAGTGAAGAACTTCTCAAAAGCAAACTTCACACTTCTCAAGACTGAAGTGGTATCCTTCAAGGCCCCTGGGCCAGTGGAAACCACAACCCACACTGCTGAATCCTTTGCAAATGCCTTCTATGGGCACCTTCAAGAATGCATGGATCATGCAATCCCAAATAAAACCAAGACCCATTCCCCCAAAGGCAGGCACCCAGTCTGGTGGACCCCAACCATAAACAAACTTTACAACAGGAGGAGGAAGCTACTACATGACAGAGCAAAATCCCTAAAAGGGAAGGCATGTCTGATCAGTACTAGCAAAAAACTACGATCACTCATAAAATCATCCAAGGCCAACTTTGAAAGAAAAATCGCAAAAGACACAAAAGACAATCACAAGGCCTTCTTTAGCTATGTTAGAAACCTGGGTGGAAACTCCCAGATATGCTCAGAGTTAGTCCAAAATGACACAAAATACACTGAACCCACTGACATTGCCAACATTCTGGCAGACAGGTTCAGTGCAAATTTCTCCTCCACCTCCCCCCCAAAAGGAGAAATAACTATCCCAGCAGAGTGTAGCCTCCCTAACATCTCAGATGCCCAGGTGAGAGCCGCCCTCTCTAAAGCTAAAAACACAGCATCAATGGGACCGGATGGTGTCCCGGGCTGTGTGCTACATGAACTCCAAGAGGAACTAAACCCACACATAAGGCTGCTGTTTAATCTTAGCCTTACTACAGGATACATACCCAAAGAGTGGCGTACGGCAACAGTGGTCCCACTTCACAAAGGCGGTGCTTCTATGGACCCTGGAAATTACCGCCCCATAAGCTTGACGAGCCTGGTCTGCAAAGCTATGGAGAGGATCATTATGGAACTCATAAACAAAGACATTGGGGACCTACAGACATTGGATCCTACTCAATTTGGCTTTGTCAAGGGCAGATCCTGCCTTTTGAACTCGGTCGACTTTTTTGAAACAGTCACTAAGGCCATTGATGAGGGTAAGGCAGTTCACACAGCCTACCTTGACCTTGCAAAAGCCTTTGACACAATACCCCACTCTGGCATCATAGACAAACTCACCAGCTTAAATGTAAACCCATATGTCACAAGATGGGTTGCAAACTGGCTCAAGGACAGAACCCACAGGGTCAGAGTTGCTGGAGCTATGTCAGACTCTAAGCCAGTCACAAGCGGTGTCCCACAGGGCTCAGTCCTGGGACCCCTCTTGTTCGGCATTTATTTTTCTGAGGTACAGGCAAACATAGGAGGATTGTGGCTGACAATGTTCGCAGATGACTGCAAACTGGGTGTCATAATTGATACTCCAGCGGACACAAACATCCTTCAGAGAGGCCTCATAGAAATGGATAATTGGTGCCAGAGCCATGGCCTTAAGCTGACCGCAAAAAAATGTATAGTCATACCCTTTGGGAAAAACAAGGTACCGACAAATTACCACATAGGCGGTAATCCATTAAGTACGGAAGAGGTAATCTGGGACCTAGGGACCCAGGTTGACAGTAACCTCTCATTTGACACTCACATTGCCAAAGTGGTTAGGAAGACCTTCTATATTGCCCACCTTATCATGAAGGGTTTCACATCTAGATCAAGAGAGGTCATTGTGCCCCTGTACTCTTCTCTTATCAGGCCAATGATTGAGTACAATGCCCCATTTGGGATGTATCTCACCCGACACCTGCAGCAGTTGGAAAGACCCCAAAAGTTCCTCACCAAGAAGATAAAGGGTCTTAAACATATGTCATATGCTGCCCGACTGAGAAAACTCCAGCTCTATTCAGTCGCATACCGCCTACTCAGAGGTGATCTGTGCCTGACATACAAGGCCATGTCCAATCCTGAATTAATGGATATGCTCCACCTCAGAAAATCCAAATCCATCCGAGCCACGAGAACAAGTGACTTAAACCTCAACACAGAAATAAATAGGACATGCTGGAGGGACAGATTCATAACCCAGAGGCTCCCTAGACTCTGGAACAGAATCCCAGTCCATGTTAGGCAGAGCCCCTCACTGACTCTATTCAAGAGAAATCTCGACGAGTGGATGGGAGATCGTAGGTTTACCCCAGGGGTCATCTCTGTGTCACTACTAGACAGAGGCATAGTAAACTAAACCCTAAAAGGGCGTATTATTCTCATCCTAAGGGGTGGTGTAAGCCACATACACTCTGGCTAGGCTTATAAATGCCTTAGGGCAGATAGCATAGTACAAACCTATGAACCTATGAACCTAAGGATGTTATGACCTCCTTGTTCCTGGATGAGATACTCTTACTTATGAGTTGGGCCATGTAGAAAGCTTTCCATACAATGGAAGCAACGTGGTGGTCAAAAGTCATGTTGCTATCAACCTGGGTGCTCAAATCCCTCACAAGTGCAACGTTCTCTCAAATTTGACAGTATGAGGTCTAGTATGTTGGAAAATCAGGTGGATACATGTATTAACTGGTCAAGTATGCTTCTATTTACAAAGTCTGGGAATCTTTGTGTCTTTACGTTTGAGGATCTGTATGATTCCCAGTCTATTTAGGGGTAAATAAAGCCCTCCATGAGCAGGGTATTAGGTTGGATGACAAATGTTTCAAGTAGGTCTAAGAATTAGCTTTGAATTTCTTGGGATATAGAGGGAAGCCTATGGCTTGCTAGAATGTGATACTAGATTTTATCTATGTTGAAATGCATGTGGATAAACTCCAGTGTGTCTTCTTGTTTAACCAAACTAAAGGTATGCTTGTTCATGATGTATATCAAGACACCTCCACCGTTAGTCCCTGTCTGTGCCACAGCTGGATCAAGATAGGCGGGGTAATGGATCATCCTCCCCATACTCACCCCCACACACACACACACACACACACACACACACACACACACACAGCCATTCCAGTGTCCCATTGCTTGGATATGTTTCCCCAGTTACCATAAAAACTGTTCAAAACTCTGAGAGTGCATAGTGCTCTCTGCTTTGCTTCTACCATAATTACACATATTTGGATTTAATTTAAAACTTTTATTTCAAATTTTATCACACAAACACTTATAGACATTTGCTAAACAAAGCAATACAGCCTTACAAGGAAAACAGACTTAGCATTAAAACGTGTCTGCTTTTGAAAGTCACATTCACTGAAACAGCATCGCAACCCACATTCAAAGAAAATGCATCTGGCCAGTGGCAGATTAAGTCTAGCTTTGGGCTGTTTTCAAAACATAGGCCCCTTGCACACATTGGTAGGACCATCCAAACATGCACAAGTTCTTTGATTCACCTTCTTAATTGTATTCATAGGATCATAGGAGGTTACTAGGCTAATGACCCTGGGGCCCTTACAAGCCTAGTCAAAAGTTTATCCCCAAAAAGAAACCTCAGTCAGCACCTGTCACCCCTTTCAAGAAAGGACACAGGTGGAACCCTTGGACAAATCTGTGGTTTCTGATCCACTTATCAAGACTGCGCTTGAAGAGCGTCAGTGAGTTGCTCTGTTTAATGTGTATGGAAAGTCTATTTCAGAGACGAGGCAGCTTCTAGGAGACAAACCTGTTTCTCCAGTAGGTTTTGTTGATGTTGCATATTAGATTCAGGCCTTCGGAGTGGGTAATGCATGAGGAGTTAGACTTATGAATATGGAACATCTCTAGTAGGGCAGAGTCCGAGATTGCCTTGTAGGTGAGACACAGATCACCCCTGAGCAATCTGTACAATACCAAGTAGAGTGATAGTGATTTGAGCCTGTCTGCATAAGACAGGTGTTGGAGGACATGGATTCTCTTTGTGAGGTATTTCAATGGCCTTTCTAGTTGGTGCAGATGTTTGGAGAAGTACATATCAAACGGGGTGTTATACTCAATCATTGGTCTAATGAAGCATTAAAACTTGTCTGTTTTTGAAAGTCACATTCACTGAAACAGCATCGTAACCCACATTCAAAGAAAATGCATCTGGCCAGTGGCAGATTAAGTTTAGCTTTGGGCTGTTTTCAAATCATAGGCCCCTTGCACACATTGGTAGGACCATGCAAACATGCACAGGTTCTTTGATTCACCTTCTTAATTGTATTCATAGGATCATGGGATCATAGGAGGTTACTAGGCTAATGGCCCTGGGGCTCTTACAAGCCTAGCCAAAAGTTTATCCCAAAAAGAAACCTCAGTCAGCACCTGTCACCCCTTTCAAGAAAGGACACAGGTGGAACCCTTGGACAAATCTGTGGTTTCTGATCCACTTATCAAGACTGCGCTTGAAGAGCGTCAGTGAGTTGCTCTGTTTAATGTGTATGGAAAGTCTATTTCAGAGACGAGGCAGCTTCTAGGAGACAAACCTGTTTCTCCAGTAGGTTTTGTTGATGTTGCATATTAGATTCAGGCCTTCGGAGTGGGTAATGCATGAGGAGTTAGACTTATGAATATGGAACATCTCTAGTAGGGCAGAGTCCGAGATTGCCTTGTAGGTGAGACACAGATCACCCTGAGCAATCTGTACAATACCAAGTAGAGTGATAGTGATTTGAGCCTGTCTGCATAAGACAGGTGTTGGAGGACATGGATTCTCTTTGTGAGGTATTTCAATGGCCTTTCTAGTTGGTGCAGATGTTTGGAGAAGTACATATCAAGCGGGGTGTTATACTCAATCATTGGTCTAATGAAGCATTAAAACTTGTCTGTTTTTGAAAGTCACATTCACTGAAACAGCATCGTAACCCACATTCAAAGAAAATGCATCTGGCCAGTGGCAGATTAAGTTTAGCTTTGGGCTGTTTTCAAATCATAGGCCCCTTGCACACATTGGTAGGACCATGCAAACATGCACAGGTTCTTTGATTCACCTTCTTAATTGTATTCATAGGATCATGGGATCATAGGAGGTTACTAGGCTAATGGCCCTGGGGCTCTTACAAGCCTAGCCAAAAGTTTATCCCAAAAAGAAACCTCAGTCAGCACCTGTCACCCCTGTCAAGAAAGGACACAGGTGGAACCCTTGGACAAATTTGTGGTTTCTGATCCACTTATCAAGACTGCACTTGAAGAGGGTCAGTGAGGTGCTCTGTTTGATGTGTATGGGAAGTCTATTCCAGAGATGAGGCAGCCTCTGGGAGACAAACCTGTCTCTCCAGTAGGTTTTGCTGATGTTGCATATTAGATTCAGGCCTCTTGAGTGGGTAATGCATGAGGCGTTAGACTTATGAATATCTAACATCTCTAGCAGGGCAGAGGCCGAGATTGCCTTGGAGGTGAGACACAGATCACCCCTGAGCAATCTGTATGATACCGAGTAGAGTGATAGTGATTTGAGCCTGTCTGCATAAGACAGGTGTTGGAGGACATGGATTCTCTTTGTGAGGTATTTCAGTGGCCTTTCTAGTTGGCGCAGATGTTTGGAGAGGTACATACCAAATGGGGTGTTATACTCAATCATTGATCTAATGAAGGAGGAATATAGAGAGGTAATAACCTCATTTTTTCTGGATGCAATTCCCTTTACTTATGAGATGAACCACTGACGCTACATGATGGTCGAATGTGAAGTTGTTATCAGCCTGAGTGCCCAGGTCTCTCACCACATGTTGTATGCCTAGGGGGTTGCCGTTGATGTGGTAATCAGTAGGGGCCCTGTTTTTGCTGAGTGGTATGATGATACATTTATTTGATTTTAGTTTGAGGCCATGACTTTGGCACCAGTCATTAGCTGTTGTGAGACCCTTTTGCAGTTTGTTAACATCATTTGGAGAGTCTATGACAGCACCCATCTTACAGTCGGCTGCAAACTTGGTCAGCCACAGGCCTTTTGTCTTTGCTTGGACCTCTGAGAAGTAGATGCCACACAGTAGCAGTCCTAGAACAGATCCCTGGGGAACTCCACTAGTGAAAGGTCTGCTATCAGAGGTGGAGGTGCCTAGTTTGACTTTGAGGGTCCTGTCAGTGTGCCAGTTGGCTACCCACCTGATGAGACAGGGATTTACGCCAAGTTGTTTTAGCTTATATTCCTTTTATAATACAGTACCACTTGTTAGAGTATGTTTTAAATTTATAGTTTTGAACATTTTTCTATCAGGCAATGAAACAAACTATATATAACAATAATGGCAAAACTGCCCAGTTCAGAATATTTCAACCATAAAAGGCCACTCAAACTTCAATCCACCAATATCAGTCAATGTGCACATTCTCTGCAAAGTAAAAGTCATCTGAATAATTCCACATTAAAGAAATCTGTAACTAATGAAGAGATTGCTACTAGCAAACAGCTTGATATTTCAGTGTTTTCTCTATAAATTCAGTGCCTGTTGCCCTTGAAGAATAAATTGCCTACCTTACGTGAAAAAAATGGTAAGCTGGTAATATTGCAATAGGGAATGGATGGCAAACTGAAAAAAGCTTCATAGTTTCTAGGCATCTCATCCAAAGGAAGACAAACTCAGGGGAGTAGAACCCACATCCTTCTGTATCAAGGTGGCAGTATGTTACCTGTTGTGCTATTAACACAACATTTAAAACTTATTACACAACAAAGATACCATTTGCAAAACAAAACAGTTGCATATTGGAAAGTGACTTAGCATGAGCAGCAGTAAACTTCTCTCCCCCTTGAAGTTCACAATTCCTTGAAAATGCACTTGAAACCCAGTTCCTTGAAAACAATTCCTTGGAAATGCACTTGAAACCCAGTTCCTTGAAAACTGCAGCTTGGTAGTTGGGGTAGAGGATTCAGGCTCTTCTTTCTTGTAGTGAAGGTACAGGGCTTGAGCCTAAGCAAATTACTAACCATCTGCTAATCCGAACTAGGGTATTACATCCCACAACCTCTTATTTCAAGAAGTCTGGACAAAGCCTAAAATCAACAGGGGCAGATTATAAATATTACTCTCATGAATTTAGAAAATTGTTAGAATAACAGGATTTCTGTTAGTATGCATTTAATGTAAAGGATATGAAGTTGAAAACTCAAATGTCTGTCATTATTTAGCAACTTCAGTCCTTTTTATGAGGAACAGACTAAATTATGAGGCAAAAATCTGGGCATTCTGCAAAAACATGAACAAATGTGGGTTATGCTACCTACCTACCTCTTACACACACACACACACACACACACACACACACACACACACACACACACACACACACACACTCACCTCCCTCCCTCTTACACACACACACACATGCACACACACCTACTCTCTCTCACACACACACACACACACACACACACACACACACACACACACACACACACACACACACAGACACACACACACACACACTCACCTCCCTTCCTCTTACACACACACACACACACACACACACACACCTCCCTCCCTCTTACACACACACATGCACACACACCTACCGCCCTCTCACATACACACACACACACACACACACACACACACACACACACGCACACACACACGCACACACACACGCACACACACACACACACACACACACGCACACACACACACACGCACACACCATACCTCTCAATCTCTTAGCGCAAGAAATCTGGACAAAGCATGTCCTAATGGGGGAAAAGGCACAAAATTAGAGACACATTTTAAATATTCTTTTAAACTTAGAAAGTTGTTAGAATATCAGGATTTGTGTGAGATGTATTTTCCGAAAGATATGACATCTGAAACTCAAATACATGTCATTATTTAGTGACTTTAATCCTTAGATCATCCCAGTGATTTGTCAAAAAACACAATTTTTATGAGGAAGAGACCAAAAATATAAGGCAAAAATCTGGACATTCTGCGAAAAACTGAACAGATGTGAGGTATGACACACACACACACACACACACACACACACACACACACACACACACACACACACACACACACACACACACACACACACACACACACACCTACCTCCCTCTTACACACACACACACACACACACACACACACACACACACACACACACACACACACACACACACATATACACTCACCTCCCTCGCTCCATCTTACACACACACACACACACACACACACACACACACACACACACACACACACATACCTACCTCCCTCACACAGACACATGCACACACACCCACCTCCCTCGCACAGAGACACACACACACACACACACACACACACACACACACACACACACACACACACACACACACACCTATTTCTTATTTGTCCATTCGTGGTCTACAGTCCAAACGTCATCTGGCATTCAAATTCTGCATGCACAGAAGAGTTCTCTCAGATGCAGAAGACGAAAACAGGTTGTGCACACCTGTTGCATCTGTGTGACTAGATGCAATGGGCATTCTTAAAGAAAAATGTATTGCCTTATTATTCATAGAGTAATTGATTCACCAGTATTCCAAGACCACTGATCTTATTATAATTTATGCCTTGCCAGTAACATCCCTCAGACCACCCAGGGGGGCCATACTAGCCATTTCCAGAAAAAAAATGTGTGAATATCCATCCAGCCATTTAGGCTAGTTTAAATAAAGATAGTGAGTTATACTGTTTAACATGCATGGAAAGTTTATTGCAGATGTTTGGGAAGGACTGTCCATTTCATTTATCTGTTGCGAAATATTTAAGTCCCTTGTTCTAGGACTGTTAAACCCATCCATCTTGCAGAGATTCAGAAAGTGTAGGACAACCAGGATTCTAAAGGTGGGGTGAGCAATACAGAGGTCTCCGTCAAAAGTCTATAATACAGAGAATAGAGGAATGCAGCTTCCAGCATCTATTGATAGCTCAAGGACTTTAGGCCTGTTATCTTTTTGGTTAGAAACCTTAGGTTTCTTTGCAATTGCTTCATATGTTTAGTGTGATACATCCCAAAGTGAGCATTGTACTTCACAGAAGGTCTTAACAATACTGACTTTAAGGGAGTAATTATCTCTTTAGAAGATATAATTTGACAAGTATCAATTACTAATTGGTGGGTGAGGGGCATACTAGTTAAGATAATCACCTCATAGACACAAGGCCCAAGGTTTGATTCTAACCCACGGTTATTAGCTAGGCTTAAAATGTCTCTTCAGGACAGTTAACCTAGTATTCAGTTACAATCCTATTCACCAATAAACTGTGCTAAATACAAGATTTCCTGGCAACCATTCTCATTTAATTGTCAAAATGGAGGAATTTTTCAACCCACATTCCTAGACTCTTGACTCCACCTTTACTTTCTAGTGGTATGCTGTTTATCTATCGATCTATCTATCTATCTATCTATCTATCTATCTATCTATCTATCTATCTATTTATTTATTTAAAATTTGTTTGCCGGGAATGTCCGACTGGACGACAGTGTCCATTTTCAGTGGAGGCCTGAGCAGAAAACCTCCAGCAAAGTACATTTTTTACTAATACATGTGAAGTACAAGAAAAAAGGAAAGTTTACTATACAGATACTGTGTATGTGTCGAAAGATTTTACTCTTCTAACATATTCTGGAAGAATCACACCAAGTTCTTGTAAGCAAGTAAAACAGCTTTACTTTACATGCATGGAGACCTGCTACATGATTGTAGTATGCCAGCAGTCTCGCTACTTGTACTTTGAGTTCTCCATATATAGACCCTCCTGCACATACATACACGTAGCACAGAGGACATTCATTAGAAGTGATAGTTTGATTACTTGTTTTTACCAGCCAGTACCACAGTTATTCTTGCACCATTAACTTTCTTATCAGCAGTTTAAGATTAACTTCTGCATTCCTCAGTGATCAACATTTTCCAGAACATTTCAGTTTGCACGCAGTGAACATTTTTCTGCTTAACCCTTTATATACAGAATACAAAATATGTTGACTTCAGTATTTTTCCACATTTCCCCCCTTGCAACATTTTGTATACTGTTTATTTTACACAATCCCAGATATGTTGTATACCTTCTCATAATCAGAGAAATATGCTTTTGTAGCATTGGCAGAGATAACCTTCGATATTATCATTTTGATACATGGTATGCAACAGCAGCCAAGCAGCAAAAATATGATTGCACCAACACATACAGCAATTAAAATGTTCATCAACACAGAACCCCAGTTTCCAAACAGGTTTTGGAAAAAGTCAGTCAAGGGGTTTGGACCAGGTTTAGTCAGTTCAGAAACTTGTTGAATTATTTCAAGATGGCTCTGAATCGCATGCTCATTATCAGGAATGAACGAGCAGCACTCCTCATGTATGAGAGCGCAAGTACCTCCTTTCGCCGCTAGGGTGAAATCGAGCGCCATACGGTTCTGCAACACTACTGTTCTCATCGCCATTAATTCGTCCGTCACCAATTCTAGCGCTGAAAATGTCGCATTACTCAGAGTCTCTAACAGTTTTGACAGTTTTCTCAGTTCCCAGATGGATTTTACTGTCCCATACGCTGGCAAAATACCAGCCCAAGCAATTACATCATCGCCTAGGTCCATATGTGAGAGTCCTTTGCTGCTGACGTGTGCCAAGTCATGGTGATAAATCCATGATGCATCAGTGTTACCTACGGGATTAATAGGTTTATTAAGAGAATGTGCATTTTGTATTTTACCTTGAGGTAATACATTTGCGTGTCTGATAGCTGGTATCAGATATCCCAAAAAACAACTTCCTGACCAGCCATATGGTAACCATTTATATGCTTTCCTACCACAAATAAAATAACAATCATTCGTTTTTATGGTGATATTGGTTGCAAATTCATAACTCCCATTTGGCTTTAGCCCCTTAAATAACAGGCCATATACATACAGCATTTTTTCAACAAAACTAGTATAATTTACATTGATGTCTTTTTTTATAGCTCCAAACTTGGTTTCACACTGCCCTTCTAGGGTACAATTATGAACTATTGTCAAATTACATTGGCTCAGCCCCACCTTAACTTTTCCAATCTTTTGAAAACACACTGTTCCGTTTTGGCGCCCCAGAAGAGGCAGCGCCACCTTGTCTCTCAGTGGTACTTCTGTGGTTTCAAACAACAAATTATTCCAAGTATCATTTGTTCTCAGAGGGGCTGTCCCTAACATTAAGCCACTATGTACAGTAGGTATTGCAGTACATACCCAACAATTTGAGACATTCATTGAGGATGTATATGCATATTTAATCGCTTGATATGTATTAAAGTTTGGATGCCAGCTGGTGTGTTTGTCTCTTTTTGAATGGCTAGCTTCATTAAAAAACAGAAATGGCCAAAACAGAAATATTACAATCACAATAGTTATAAACAATAAAATATTGAAATAGAGCCATTTTCTCTTATTCTCATTATTGTCCTTCATGGTTACTGCTGTCTGTTTGTTCCTCAGGGGAATTCAATTTTTCATCTAACTTAAAATATTTAACAATTTTACAATGCGTTAGGTGGATCCATGAGGACCTTTCTTTAATCCGAACTGCCGTTGGAGTTGCGATCAACACCTGGTAGGGGCCCTCCCATTTGGGGGATGCCTAATTCTTGCACTTTATTATTTTGATCCAGACCCACTCGCCGGGTCTGATTTCCCTGATTTTGTCGTCTCTTGAACCTGAAAAACAATCATTCGTTAAACAGCTGTTAGTATTGGTCAGCATTTTACTCATGTACTCAGCTATCTCTTCACCCCCCTCACGTTCCGCAGGCAACAAGTTTTGCCACTGCGGGACGTAATAAGGTCTCCCGTACAACAACTCAAATGGGGTGACTCCTTTTGAGGTGGGAGTTGTCCGCATGGAAAGGAGGGCTAGAGGTAGACAGGTAATCCAAGACTGATGTGTCTTGGCCATGAGTTTTCTTAACTTGCCTTTTAGAATGCCGTTGTGGCATTCCACCAACCCTGCTGACTGTGGGTGGTAGGCACAATGGTGTTTCAATTCAATTTGGAAAACTGTAGACAGCTTCTGAATGATCTGATTGACAAAATGCATGCCATTGTTAGAGTAGATGCGTGTAGGAAGTCCAAAGTGCGGGACGATGTGATTGACCAAAATTTTAGCCACTGTTTGAGCATCCGGATGTGTCACCGGAAAGGCCTCAACCCATTTAGTAAATGCATCTACTATCACTAACACAAACTTCTTTAGTTGTGCCGGGGTCAATTCGATGAAGTCCATACATATTGTATGAAATGGATAGGGGGGTGTTGGAAATGATGCCGGGGCAACTCTGACCCCTTCCCCGTGGTATTTAGCACATACTATGCAGGATAGACAAAAACGTTTTGCATATGCAATGAAACCCTTGGTCCAAAAGGTAAGGTGGATAATTCTAACCATAGCTGCAGGGCCCAGATGGGAAGGGCCATGCACAACTAGTGCTGCATATCTAAAAAGATTAGTAGGCAAAACATATTTATTATCTGGTCCCACATAGATTCCCTTGTTCTGTCTAACACCATACCTAGTCCAGCATTGTTTTTCCTGTACTGTGCTAAGTTCCTGCATGACTTGTAAGGTTTGCAAATCAAACTTATCAGTTGGTTGTAATTCTGTAGGTGTGGTTTCAAGTGAAAAGGTACTGGACATAGCTGCCTCTTTGGCTGCTTTGTCTGCTAGGGCATTACCAAGTGATACCGGGTCCTTAGCACGGGTATGAGCAGTGCATTTACAGATGGCCAAACCCCGTGGCCGTTGGACGGCTTGTAGTAATTCAAGGATTAGTTCTTTGTGCATGATGTCTTTCCCCGAGGTTGTAACCATCCCCCTATTTTTCCATTGCTGAGCAAACACATGTACCGTAGAGAAGGCATATTGACTATCCGTATAGATAGTAACATTCCTGTCCTCCGAAAGGAGACATGCCCTTGTCACAGCAATCAGTTCCGCTGCTTGAGCGGATAAGTTCCCGGGGGTGGTCTTGCCTCTATTATCTGAGTTGCAGTAGTAACTGCATACCCTACCTGCGTGGTGCCTGTTTCTGTTTTGCGTGCTGACCCATCTACAAACAGTGTCCAGTCCGCATGTAGTAAGGGTTGATCTTTAAGATCCGGTCTTGGTAGAACTTTAGAATGTATGAGATCTAAGCATACATGCGGGATACCGTCTTCAGCAATGGGTAGCAATGTCGCTGGATTTAAGGTAGTGCATCTCTCAATTGTCATGTGTGGCTGTGATAACAGCGTAGTCATACAAGATAAATGTCTGCTAGGTGACAGAAATGTTAACTTGTCCTGCAGAAAGATGACTGCTACAGAGTGCGGGACTTTTAACGTAAGATCACGGAACAATACCAACGTGGCAGATGCTTGTACCGCCAAAGCGGCTGCAATTACTGCTTGCACACAGTGTGGTAATGCTCGTGCTACTGAGTCTAATTTGCTAGAGTAAAATGCCAATGGTCTTAACTTATCTCCATACATTTGCATTAAAACAGATGTCATAAATCCCTGCTTGCAATCTACAGTCTGTATAAAGGTCTTACTGTAATCTGGAAACCCCAATGTCGCTGACCCAGCTATCAGTTTCTTGATTCTAGTGAATGCCTGTACTGCCTTGTCTGTCCAGTGCAGCAAATCTTTTGCCGCCATCGGTATTGCAAAAATTAAGTCTGATAGCGGGTGCACTTCTTCGGCATAGTTGGGAATCCAACTACGACAGAAGTTCATAATGCCTAAAAAGGACATCATTTCTTTTTTTGTAGTTGGCATGGGGGCTTGTAAAATAGCATTCTTCCTACTGTCATCTAATCGCCTGCCCTTCCCAGGTTCATAGGCTCATAGGTTCATAGGTTCATACTAGGCTATCTGCCCGAGGGCATTTACAAGCCTAGCCCATAGTTTTGTGGCTTATGCCACCCCTTTAGTTTGGAGATAGGTTCATAGGTTCATACTAGGCTATCTGCCCGAGGGCATTTACAAGCCTAGCCCATAGTTTTGTGGCTTCCCAGAGATAGTATAACCCAGGTAACGTACTTCTAATTTACAAAATTGTAACTTAGACTTATTTACCTTATGTCCTTCGTGTGCCAGAAAGTGTAGTAGTCGAATAGTCTCGGACTTACAGAGTTCTTCCGTAGTCGCGGCCAGGAGGATATCATCCACGTACAGCAGTAGGTGGCACCCTTGGGCGGGTTGGAACTGAGCCAAATTGGTGGACATCTCTTGTGAGAAGATGGTCGGACTTTCGCAGTATCCCTGCGGTAACCTGGTATAGGTATAATGCTTGCCCATAAACGTAAATGCAAACCAAAATCTACTATCTTCCTGCAAGGGAATAGAGAAAAAGGCATTACTGATATCAATTACAGAAAAGTAGTTATCCGTAGGAAGGATATCGTTCAGCAGAATAGACGGATCCGGGACTATGGGGGCCCGAGGTACCACCGCGGCATTTATTGCCTGTAAGTCTTGTACCATCCTCCATGTCCCATCCGTTTTTTTTACTGGAAATAAGGGCATATTACACGGTGAGTCTGTGCACAGAATTAATACTCCAGCTTTCAAAAGTGCTGTGATTACCGGTAAAATGCCCTCCTCTGCCTTTCTGCTCAAGGGATACTGCCGTTTATGAGGTCTAAATTCTGACTTGGGTGTAATCTTTACCTGTCCTGCCGTTCTAATCAGTCCGATATCGTGCTGACCCTGCGACCATAATGAGTTTGGAATCATCTGCAATTGAGATTCCTCCATGGGGGTAAGGAGACATAGTCATAATGTCCCAGGGGATTGTATCGGTTCGTTTTCCCAGAGGTGCACGGTCGGTCTGGCTTGTGTAACCCAGTTAAGTTTTTGAACCTGAACGCCTTTACCTGCCAACTGTTCTGGTGTCCATCCTACCCATTTAGTTATTTACTTACCCACGAGGTACCATGACATTCCTTCACCCTCCGTGACTGAAATATGTGTGGTTAATTCATTCTTATGCAGCAGCTGCATATCCCTTGTAAGGCTACATGTGACTGCAGAATTACCTAGTGTGTCCCAAAAAAGGCTATGCAATACTATTTTGGTGACTTTAAAACTAAGAAATTTCTTTTCGTATTCTAAATCAGGTCCGGAACATCTTCTGTAATACATTGTGCAATGTAATGGATCTGACACCTTCGGATTTGTTATGCCGTATTTGCTTAATGCCAAATTTGTAAGATCCGTCACTACACTCTGGGGGCCTGTCTCTATCAAATCATTACTATACCAGTAATGTAGATCTCCCTGCCCCTCTAATAGCATTGCACTATTTGGTTCAATTCTCCTTGCCACCATCCCAGTGGAGGTTGGGACGGCTGCTATGCCGAAAACTTGCATTAAATCTCTTCCTAGTAAATGTACTGGGCAGATTTTTGAAATTATTACTCGGAACCGTATGGTTTGGTTCGTCTCTGGGTCGGTAAACCACAGAGGTTTGGACAATGGCTCTTTGTAAATACAACCATTTGCTGCTTTTACAAGCACATATTCATCTGAGGTGACATCGGATGATATGGCAGTACTTCTGACTAACGTTCGTGAAGCCCCTGAGTCACAAAGAAATTCTATGTCTCGGCCCTCAACTTGCAATGTGATCACTGGTTTGGATTCCAATTGCATAGTTGATGCTAGTGCTGTTAGATTTACCATTTGATATTCCTCATTTTCTGCCATTTCCTGTCCCCACCCATCGTCTTCACTTGTACCTACTTCCCCATTCTCACTTTCTTCTTCTTCCTCATACCCTCCATCTACGTCTTTTTGACCGTCATATAGTCATGCGGTACCACCGGAAGCAACCATTGGTTTCTCTGGTCCTCTGCAATCTCTGGTGAAATGTCCCTTCTTACCACACTTAAAACATTCCCCCCTCTTTTGCCTACCTTCAAAATCCTCAGAATGACTTACGCCTCCCCGTCCTCTTCCCCTGCCAAGCCCTCTTCCGCGGTTTGCGGAACCCTGAACTAACATTAAAGTTCCATCTTCACTAACTGTAAAAGTCTGGGCTTTTTTATCTTTTTTTTCCTTCAGGTATTTCTCAGCATGTCTAGCATACTCCATAAGGGGCTGTAGACGCGCTGTACTGTGTGTGATCATATGCTTTTGTATAAAGTTACCAATGGCTGTCTTGCAGCCCTTTAGGAATGTATTTTTCAATTGCTGTTCATAGGGCGAGTCATTTTCCTGATTTTCTGCCTTAATCAACCCACTATGAGCATCAAAACATTGTGTGAGACGATGTAGATAATTGTCTATGGTTTCGTCATCTGATTGAACAAATTGATTAATGCAAGTCCAATCTGCTTTGGGCTTCCAATGTTCTTCTATTTTATCTAAGAGAGTCTTTATTCTGGTTCTACACACTTCGGAGTTAAACGGCAAGGCTCCTCCTTCCCCTGGTAACAGGGGGTCCCAACTTCTGCAAATAAGGTGCCAATCTGGTCCTAGGATTTGCCTTATTACTTGTTCAAATTCTACAGCGTTTAATCTATAACTCATTCTCATGCCCCCTACGTCTGTACGGAATTTACGCATATCTACTTTCGGATGGGGAATCCCCTCTACCGCTTTTCGGATGTCATCACGGGTCCAAGGTCGGTAGACCAATATGGTAGGACCCTCGCCTTCTGTGCCTGCTTGAGGATTTGCCACTTCTATCAGCGGGTATTCCTCTCCTTCCTGATCTACCTTTTCCTTAATTTCCAGTGCCCTTCTCTCCTAATACTTCCGCTGCGTAAGTCAAGAGTGTTGGCAGGCTCTCTCTGTAATATAATACTTGGCATGGGGGGGGCCACTCACCGAAGCCTGGTATTGTGGTGGGTCCTGGTCGGGGGGCACCTCAATAACCTGTGCAGGGTCTGGATACTGGATGGGAGGGGCTGAGGGATTCTGGTGACTACGACTGACTGTGGAAGTTTCATTATCTTCCTTTCGAACAAAGTACACATCTTTTTCACTTGAATTACCACACCCTTTTTTCAAATTTTGTTCCCTATGTTTTTTATTTGCTTCCTCCAGCCATTTCTGTGCCTGGGGAAACCCCACCTTCTTTTGATTCCTTGTCTTATTTCCTGCCTGTTTGCGCAGTAATCTTACTAGATTTTGACATTCTGACTTATTTAAACATCCACTAAACCCATGATCTTTTTTCCATTTATCTAAATATTTTACATTCTTTGGGTGTAAATCAAACATAAACTTTTCATCTTCAGTTTTGTCATCGCCTTTGGCGCAACTGGTTCCTGTTCCCTTTTCTCTTACGAGAAACTATTCCTGTTCCTGAGATCTCTTGTATATGGAATCTATTCACATATACTCCTTATACTTTGAGAAAATTAAATTTCTCCCTTGACTAGTCCCTTAAAATTTAGACAAAAATTCCAATCAGAAACAACAAAAAATAGCGTTTTGCTTACCTTTGTGATTTCTCCGCCCTGTTTCGCTGCCACCTCATGGATTGAATCTGGAAAGAGTGACTGGCCTCTAATTTCGACCTGTTTCAGTTGGAGGTCTTTCGTTCGAGGAGAGCCTGATCTCTCTCCACCTGCGCAGGTTTTCAGCCTCTCTTTGTTCGATTCGCACCGTGCAGGGGCCGCCCTAACATTGGGCGCCAGTTATGTCGAAAGATTTTACTCTTCTAACATATTCTGGAAGAATCACACCAAGTTCTTGTAAGCAAGTAAAACAGCTTTATTTTACATGCATGGAGACCTGCTACATGATAGTAGTATGCCAGCAGTCTCGCTACTTGTACTTTGAGTTCTCCTTATATAGACCCTCCTGCACGTACATACACGTAGCACACAGAACATTCATTAGAAGTGATAGCTTGATTACTTGTTTTTACCAGCCAGTACCACAGTTATTCTTGCAACATTAACTTTCTTATCAGCAGTTTAAGATTAACTTCTGCATTCCTCAGTGATCAACATTTTCCAGAACATTTCAGTTTGCACGCAGTGAACATTTTTCTGCTTAACCCTTTATATACAGAATACAAAATATGTTGACTTCAGTATTTTTCCACAGTATGTGTATCTACTTACAGTCTAGCAGACTTAGTCTTAGTCAGTAAAGCAATTTCTATACACAGGAGATTAATCAACAGATATACATACATGAGAGATATGAATAGCACATAAGTAATATACAAAAACAGTACATCTTAAATTTTCTTAAGCCTCTACAGTATATTTAGTATGTCATCTAATAGAATACAGTTTACAACTGTAAGGAAGATAAAGGGATATAGATAAGGCAGAAGGAGGTTACAGCAGTGATAGAGTTGATAGAAGTGTAGTTAGAGGTTCTAACTTTCCCTCACTCAGATATAACCTCTAACTACACTTCTATCCACTCTATAACTCCTGTAACCTCCTTCTCCCTTATATAATAATATGATATAATAGTCTAATATGATGAGAAAATAGGTTGTCTACCGAAAATCATGCTACAATACTTGTTAGCATTTAATTTGAGGCCATTTTTACTACACAATGAATTTACCAGGCAGAGTTCATTCTGGATAATTTGGGTGTCAGAAGGTGAATTAACAACAACACCTAGTTTGTAGATATCATGTGATAAGTAAAGGCCAAATGTAGATGTCCCAGCACCAACCCAGAGGGATGCCACTGGTCACTTTCATACCTTCTGATGACGCACCTGTAACTCGCACTGCATAGGTTCTGTCCTTCAGCCATGTTGGTCTCCATCTTACCAAAATATGGGGTCATTTTTAAATAGTTTGGCTTCTGGATGATGCCAGCATGGAGAATGGTGGCAGAGGCATTGGTCAGATAAGGAAACACAGTGTGCACAGCATAAGCCACCTTCTACAGCCTCCGGTACCCTCTTGAAGAAGTTTGCTACATACAGCAGACAGCATTTACTCATCAAAAAAACAAACTGTTGGGATTCAAGTCAAACAAGACTGGGATCGGGTGGCATAATGGTTATTGTGTTTACCTTGCAGACACAAGGTTCAGGATTTGATTCTTACCTTTGGTTACTGTCTAGTTATTTGCTAATCTCTTTTCTCAGCTTATTCTTATTTACCCATGTTCTGCCATTACAACTGTCTTATCTGTAATAACGTTCCTCCCATGTGCCTTTAGTTTTATATTCCATTCCCCTATCATCTGCTGAAGTTATTTCAGAGAGTCTGCTTGTAATGCCAAATCATCTCCATACAGCAACTTTGTAGTTTTGTCCCTTTCAAATGGATTGCCTGATATTTACCTATAAACCCATAAACTCTGATTTCATAGTTTATGGGGCAGCTTTGCAAATAACTTTATTTTACACTGATATAACTATAATTACCTGGGCCAGTGAACCAGTCACCAAGAATGAAACCACTGCCTAAACATAGGTTAAACAATTTAGGAGAGCATCTGCAAGGACATTTTAAACACTGTTAAACCAGTTATTGTCAGTTCCCATTATGGAAGTACTTTTAGTTTTGTCAGCACTTTCAGTAAATAATCTTTATAGATATTTTTGAGATTATGGAATTCAGGTATTTCGGAGTTTTGGATAGACATCTGATGCTAAAGGTGACACTGAATTTGTTTGCAAGGATTATCACAAGGTCTTTTGGTCAGAATAGGAGGACTCATTTTGAATAAATTCAGAGCAAAGCAGGGAAGTTTAAAGCATTGCAAATTGAAGACTATGCCTTTGGTGGGTCTTTCTTGTAGTTATTTTTCAAACTGATTTGCCTGTGTGACCTTTTGCTATGTTATTTGTGATATTTTTGTGGAAAACTAATGTTATGGACATCACACATTTATAAGCTCTATGTTTCTAAGGTATGGTCAAACAATCAACTTATGTTGTACTAATGATCTCTTAAAAAAAAAAAAAAAAAAGGTAAAATATCACATCTACAGATAGTAGAGTTTTGCTTTTTTGGCCTACATATGCAACACTTACTCTAGACATAAAAAATAAAATTAAAATGACATGGTTATTCTGAAATTATGTAGATGAAACACTGGTATGCTTTTAAGGTATTATTTGCATCTATCTCATGGGTCACCACTACAGGAGGTTTAAGTAATTATTACACAGCGAAGACTGGTTTTGCTGGGTGTATGCACACATATATAAATCTCTATCCAGATATATACATATATATATATATATATATATATATATATATATATATTTATAAATATATATATATATATACACACACAGACAAACACACACACACACACACATCATTATCATCGACTCCCTTGTTTCCATCTTCTACACGTGGTCAGGGCGTTGTGTCAGCCATCACCATCTCTTTCTCTCCATGCAGTGCGAGTCTTCTTCCTTCTTCGAAAGTCATACCTGATTGTAGCAGGTCTTCTGTCGCACAATCCTTCCCCCTCTTTGCAGGATGCCTTTCCTCTTGCCTTCTTCTTGTCTGTCAAAAATCCTCTTCACCAGATTGTCTTCTGCTTTTCTGCACATGTGGCTGAACCTCAGTAATCCATTCTGTTTGATTTTCTCTGCGATTGCTGCTGTTTGGCTTCTGCTCTTATGTCGTTATTTCTTTGATGTCCCACAGTGTGCGTCCTACCACCTGTCTCAGGCACTTCATCTCCATCACCTCAAGCTTCCTCATTTTCTCTGCCTTTACTGTCCAGGTTTCTTTATGGAATAGTAGTTCTAGTTGCACCTTTTTTTACACCTTTCTTTTCAGCTTCTTTGGCCTTCTTCTGTCACATACTACCCCAGACACTGTGCCACTTGTTTGCAGCCCTTCTGACTATAGCTTTGTCTTCCTCAATCATTCGGACTTTCTATCTCCTCAACCATCCCTCCCAGATACTTGAAGCTGTTAATCTGTTGCTTTATCTTACCTTCTATCTCAGGTCTCACCTTATTCATATTTACCCATTTGCTGCACAACTGTCATATCCATAGTAAGATTCATCCCATGTGCCTTCAGTTTTGGGTTCCATTCCCCTGTCATCTGCTGAAGTTATTTCAGAGAGTCTGCCTGTAATGCCACCTCATCTGCATACAGCAGCTTCATTAATCTGTCCCTTCCAGCCTGTTTGCTAATATAGTCCATCACCAGTAAGAACAGTAGTGGGTGCAGAGATGATCCCTGATGCACACCCACTCTAACCGGGAATGCCTCTGTCAGTCTAAACACTGTAGTTGAGTCACTAGGACCTTGTGCATAGCCTGCACTAATTCTACCAATGTTTCCATGACATTGAACCTTCTCAGGACTGCCCAAATCAGCTTTTGTGGGACCTTGTCATATGCTTTCTCCAGACCTAGGAATGCCCAGTTGGACTCCTTCCTGGTTCAGGACTGCCCAAATCAGCTTTCATGGGACCTTGTCATATGCTTTTTCCAGGCCTAGGAATGCCCAGTTGGACTCCTTCCTGGTTCAGGACTGCCCAAATCAGCTTTTGTGGACCTCGTCATATGATTTCTCCTGGCCTAGGCATGTCCAGTTGGACTCCTTCCCAGTTCAGGACTGCCCAAATCAGCTTTCATGGGGCCTTGTCATATGCTTTCTCCAGGCCTAGGAATGCCCAGTTGGACTCCTTCCTGGTTCAGGACTGCCCAAATCATCTTTTGTGGACCTTGTCATATGCTTTCTCCAGGCCTATGAATGCCCAGTTGGACTCCTTCCTGGTTCAGGACTGCCCAAATCAGCTTTCATGGGACCTTGTCATATGCTTTCTCCAGGCCTAGGAATGCCCAGTTGGACTCCTTCCTGGTTCAGGACTGCCCAGATCAGCTTTGATGGGACCTTGTCATATGCTTTCTCCAGGCCTACGGATGCCCAGTTGGACTCCTTCCTGGTCTCTAGGTTTTTCTTAACTGTCTGTCTCATTGCAAATATCTGGTCTGTAAAGCTGCATCCTAATATGAATTTGAACGGCTCGTCTCCCATCTTACTTTCTAGTACTCTATTTGTTTCTTAATCATACTGCATTGTGATAGGAGTTTGATACCTCTGTAATGTCTGCAGTTGTGGATGTTCCATTTGTTGTTCTATGCTGGCCATGATTTGCTTATTCTCAAGTCATCTGGGATATGCATTTCTCAACATACTGCTTATGAGTACCTTCAGGAGCCATTTCTTCCCTCTCTCACTAACAGGAACTAAAATGAGTCAGCCATGCAGTCCAAAATCCTCAACTACTGGAATCAAAAGACACCACCACCAGCAGTTAATATATCTAAATCTGGTAACACCAGGAAGGAAAAACAGAAAAATGTCACTAATCAACAAAGAGAAAAATAGCCACTTGTGATCAGATAGCATTTATTAAATCTAAGCACTTTTGTCCAATTCCATTAGCCTGGACTTCCTTAGAGATAAAAACACATAATGTTCAGCCTTACTTTTAAAATGAAGTCTAGCCTCCCTAATTATTACACCACAACCAAGTTCTTAAAGGTACACATAAAATAAAATAATCATAAAAACATGAAACAATTTAACACATACATAGTGAATCATATCAATTAAAAGGCAATAGATTTCAGTTTTAAAATTGGTGCTGTAGAAATGGTATCAATCAAACCACTAGGACCAGAAGCACAAGATCGTAATGACCGTTACTGCCGTTGTAATTCTGATTTCTAAATTAATTTTCCAAGTCCACCTATAACATCCTGTTCTACTAATTCCAAACAGGGGACATGAAGCTATGCCCTTCCTGTCACTGAATATGTTTCCAAAGGCCATTGACCTGGTCTTTCTTCCTAATGGCATGTAAATGTTCATAGATCCAGTCCTTGAATACTCTCACTCAGTTTTGCCAATGGAAAGCTTTGAAGATTGTTGACAAATTGCTATAAAGACCAAAATTTTAGATCCACAAATAATATAAGAATGTGAATATACAATCCCATATCCTTTCTATAAACCTAATTTCCTACATACAAATATTTAAATCTTCCACATTTGAAGGTGCCCATTTTCTTTTTCATAGTCATTTGGGACCACCATAACCTCTTGATGTAATTTTTAATTCACCAGTCCTTTCTATAGGTTCATAGGTTCATAGGTAGGTACTAGGCTATTGCCCCTAGGGCCTATGTAAGCCTAGCCAAAGGTACCTTGGCTTTCGCCACCCAAGAAAATTATTTTCCTGTGCCCCTGTCGAGCAGAGCCACAGAAGTGATTCCCGGGGTGAATTTCCTATCTCCCATCCAATCATCAAGATTTTTCTTGAAGAGTGCTAATGAGGAGCTTTGTTTGGTATAGATAGGTAGTTTGTTCCAGAGTATGGGGAGTCACTGGGACAGGAATCTATCCATCCAGCATGTTCTGTTTATTGTGGTGATGAGGTTTAGATCCCTAGAGCGTGTAGCTCGTAGGGATTGGGATTTCTTTAAGTGGAGCATGTCTAAAAGCTCTGGGTTTGACATAGCTTTGTGTGTTAGGCAGAGATCGCCTCTGAGTAGGCAATATGCGATGGAGTAAAGCTGGAGTTTTTTGAGACGGTCTGCATAGGGCATCTCTTTGAGGCCAGTAATCCTCTTTGTGAGGTATTTCTGTGGCCTTTCCAGTTGTTGTAGATGTCTTGTGAGGTACATACCAAAAGGGGCATTGTACTCTATAATGGGTCTAATGAGTGATGAGTAGAGGGGAACAATGACCTCTTTTTTCCTGGATGAGAAACCTTTTGTGATGAGTTGTGCCACATAGAAGGGTTTCCTGACTACTGTGGTGATGTGATTATCAAAGGAGAGGCTACTGTCCACCTGTGTCCCAAGGTCTCTTATCACACTTTCGGTGTTAAGTAGACTACCACCTATTTGGTAGTTCATGGGTACTGAGTTTTTACCAAAAGGAATGACAATGCACTTTTTGGCATTGAGCTTGAGGCCATGGCTTTGACACCAGGCATCTGTCTCAGCAAGGCCCTTTTGTAGCATGTCCACATCTTTTGGAGTTTTGATTATGGCTCCTAGTTTGCAGTCATCTGCGAACTTCATTAATAAAGACCTTCTGTGTTGGCCTGTACTTCAGAGAAGTAGATACCAAACAGGAGAGGACCCAGGACTGAACCCTGTGTTACTCCACTTGTCACTGGTCTGAAGCTGGATTTGGAGTCTGCTACTTTCACAGTGTGGGTTCTGTCAGTGAGCCAGTTGGCAACCCATCTTGTGACATAGGGATTTATACCTAGTCTAGTGAGTTTATCTACAATTCCAGAGTGGGGGATGGTGTCAAAAGCCTTGGTGAGATCTAGACAGGCTGTGTGAACCACTTTACCCTCATCTACGGCTTTGGTGACTGCTTCAAAGAAGTCTATCAGGTTTAGGAGACATGATCTGCCTTTTACAAACCCGAACGGGGTGGAGTCCTGAGTTTGGAGATTACCAATGTCATTGTTTATAAGTTCCATGATATATACTACACATGGGCTGTCTCCTCATGCCTGTGTCAACAAGTGGTAAATATTGACCAAAATGTCTGTCTTAATGACCTGCCCTCAGACCCTTTACACCTCCCATCCCTGATAAGGTCAGAGAGGTTGATAAATCAAAGGGAATTAAAGAGAGTCACCCAATCAACACAGAACTGTTCAATGGACCAGAATATGACACCACCTCTTTATTAGAGGAGGAGGAAGGGGGGGAAACATGAAACCCCCAACAAGAACTTAACAAGTTGGGTAAAACTGAAAGAGCATTCAAGCACCGGCTCAATGAACATGTTTATGCCGTTAGGGAGAACGATTAGGTCAATGACATTTAGAAATGTATTCAGTAACAGGAATGGCATAGTGTCACATACAGTTTGGAATTACTAGAACAAGATGTGAGAGGGAAACCTTGGAAAATTAATTTAGAAGTCAAAGAATTACAATGGCAATTATGGTCTTGTGCGTCTGCTCTGGATGATTTGAATGATACCATTTCTACAGCACCTATTTTAAAATTGAACTCTATTGATTTCAAATTGATATATTTCACTATGTATGTGTTAATTGTTTCATGTTTTTTATGATTATTTTATTTTATGTATGCCTTTAAGAACTTGGTTTTGAAGTAATAATTAGGGGAGGGTAGACTTCATTATAAAGGTCAACATTATGTGTTTTTATCTCTGAAGAAGTCACAGCTAATGGAATTGGGACAAAAGTGCTTAGGTTTAATAACTGCTATCAGATCACAAGTGCTGTTTAATAAATGCTATCAGATCACGTGTCTTTTTTTTTTCCGATTAGCGCCTTTTTGTAGTCTTTCCTCTCTAGTCTTCCCTCTCTCAATGAACATCTTGAACATAGGGAGGGTGGCCTAATGGTTAAGGTGTTTGCCTTGCAAACACAAAGGTGCAGGGCTTGAGTCTCACAAGGGATAATTGGCTAGGCTTAAATTGGCTCGCAAGGGTAGTTAGCCTAGTACTAACCTATGAACCTATATCTGCTGCGACCTCATCCGAGTCAGCTGCTTTCTCTGACTTTCATTTGTCTTAGTGTTTAGTCTTACTTCTTCTGGGTTGGGCTCTTCCTCTTCTTTCATAGAAGACTGTGTCTGGGGCAGTACAGCTTACATGGGGTTTTCTTCATTTAGAAGCTGCTGGAAGTATTCCTTCCATCTGCCTTTAATTTCTTATTGATTGGTGAGCAGGTCATTCCTGGCATCCCTTATGATTACATTTTTTATCTTTCTGTCTTGGCCTTGGAACCTGATACAGTTTTTTGTGACATCTACTGAGCCACTTTCCAGAATGTGGTAGAGTGTCTCTGATGCCAAGCTGGAAAAGTGGCTCTGACACCTTGTTCTTTGCTATTGCAGCTGCTCTCTTTATTAGCCAACATGTAATATTTCTAGCCTGGTCCATCTTTTCTATCTCTTTTTCTATCACTTTTTCCTGCACTCTGTCTTTTATTTGATGACTTCCTGAGCTTTATCAATCCACAACTAGCTTACCTTGTGCTCTTTGTTACCATACCTGCCTCGGCCACATTTCTGTTCCATAGTCCTCACACATGCCAGTTTGAGGTGATGCCATTCTGCTACATCTCCACCTGTTTTCTCTTCTTCCTGAGATGATAGATCCCTGAACTATGGTGCTTTCTCTCCTGTCAGCTTCCAGGTTTTTACCTTAGTCTCCATTAGACCACAGCTTGCAATTAATCAGCTGTGGCAAATATTGGTGTATGCTGTGCCTCCTGCATACAAAGGATGTACAACCTCCTACTTGCCATCATGTCATCCACTTCCGAGCTCCATCCTGTTAGCCATCATGTCATCCACTTCCGAGCTCCATCCTGTTAGTGAACTTTAGCTATCCTTAGTTCATATTTGGCAGATGGATCATTTTTATGCCCAGTGTTTACTCGACAGAGTTAACCCAAGTAACCTTAGCAGGTTGAAACTGACTGGCAAGTGACTTATTGTTCCAGTAACTTATTGATGCATTGGGCTTTATGGTGAGCACACACTGACCCATAAGTACACATAGGCTAGGGTTAAATTATTCCTGGCTCCACTAAGTCTCCTCTTCAGTTTTTCACTTGAAACTAGTGTAACTCTCAACCTAAGCACTTAAAAAGCATCCTACAGTCCAGCACTTGCTCAGACCTTATAGCAAGCACTAATATACCCGAACACTTGACTGCCCAGCAGGGCAAGGCTCTTTAACACCCCTCACCAACCAAGTGAATAAGCAGCTCACCCTACTATTCAGCCATGACCAAAGGGCAACTTCAGGTGTACTCTCCAGTCCAGCTAGTGAATCTGGGTATCCTGAAGCAATATTACAACTGCCTAATGTACACAGACAGCCCTCTCCTCCTACCACAAAACACTAACATATGTGAGAGATGCAATTATACAGCCAAACTAGAGGCTAAGGTCTCTCCACCCAAGACTGTAACAGACAGTCATGAGGAGAAGGTTAACACTTGCACCACACCTCCAGCCTTACGTAGACCTACTAAACCAGCACTGGCAAAAAATACACATAAATACACAAAAGCATACTCATAGGCTCTAAATAAAAACCTGCAAACGCATCAGAGAGCTCCAAAGTAGACACCCACAAAACCTGCACCTCCCGTCACAAACCAGACAGCACATAAAACACAAAAGCAATGTGCCGCACAATCACAGCCCTTAAGGCGAAATAACATACCTAACGCTCTAGTAATAGGTGACTCAATAGTCAGGCACACTGACGCCCCACTCACTAGGCTAGACAAGGAGAAGGTTACTGTTAGCTGCCTATCGGGAGCCAGAATCTGCCACATAACACAAGCACTCAGGTCACTCCAGAACAAGTACAAATATGACTCTGTCATTGTTCATGTTGGTGTGAATGACCTGAGATGTACCGCTCTGGACTACATGAAAAGAGACATGGAAGAACTCTCTGATCATGTAGCCCAGGTGGGTATGACCCTGACCCTGAGTAGCATCCTGCTATCACCAAGAATGATACCTCAGTATAAAGAAAAAATGATCAATTTCAATAATTGGCTAAGCTTCTGGTGTCATTCAAAGGGGATCCAGAGTCTGTCAGCCTGGGAAGACATGCTCGACAAGCCGCTTTGCTTCACAAGAGATGGCTTGCACCTGTCACCCCTTGGCTTTTGAATACTGGCCAAGGCTCTTGCTGCCCCCCATAGTGCGTTTTTTAAGCAAGGCTCAAAATTCAAACCTACCACCGTAAACAGCACAAGTAAAAAAATGAGGGTTATGCTACTCAACGCCAGGAGTTTGAATCTCAAAATGCATGCACTCGAAGCACTCCTAAGTATGGAGAACGTTGACATCTGTGCAGTAACTGAAACCTGGTTCAAGGCTTCAGAGGGCACTCTAGCACTATTGGGCTACAACTCATACCACACATTTCAGCCACAGAACACGGACCGAAACACAAAAGGAGGGGGTGTATCCATATTCATCAAGGATACTCACACCTCCAGGTTAGTGGCGCAGCATGATACCTCTGAGATCATCCATATGCAACTAACATCGGGCAAGTATGCAATGCAAATTGTGGCCTGCTACAGATCACCCTCCATGACTCAGGACCACCACTCTGCCTTTCTGGAGACACTGGTAAACATGAAGGTCCTACCGAACACTCTGATATTGAGCGATTTCAACTACCCTACCATTAACTGGGAAAACGACTTGACTACAAACTCCCAGGCTCAGCGCTTCCTGGAATTTATCAACTCAAATGCCCTGGATCAGCTGGTAAACTCCCCTACCAGAGGCCGCAACATATTGGACCTGGTCATCACCAACATGGGCGACAGGTGTTCCATACCGGAGGTCAAGCCGTCACTGGTTAGATCAGACCATCGACTAATCACCCTGGATGTCCACACCCCACCACCACCCCCAACCAAGGAAACCACAGTGAAAAACTTTTCTAAAGCAAACTTCACCTTATTTATGGCAGAGGTGGTAAGTTTCACAGCCCCACGCTAAAGGATAACACTGCCCAAGATGCAGAATCCTTTACAATTACACTCTATGAGCACCTACAAGGATGCATGGATCGTGCCATCACTAGCAAGACCAAGACTCACTCCCTTAAGAGAAGGAAACCAGTCTGCTGGACCCCTGCCATAAACAAACCCCAAAAAGGAAAAACATCCCTGATCAGTATCAGTAAGAAACTAAGGTCCCTCATAAAATCTTCCAAGGCTAACTTCGAAAGAAAAATAGCCAAGGATTCGAAAGATAACCACAAAGCCTTCTTTAGCTATGTCAAGAATCTAAGTGGCAACTCCCAGATATGCTCTGAGCTAGTGCAAAATAGCACAAAATATACTGAACCTACTGATATTGCCAACATCCTGGCAGATAGATACAGTGCAAACTTCTCCTGTCTCTCACCTTCAAAAGGGCCCACAACAATACCGGAAAAGTGTAGTGTCCCAGAAATCACAGAAGCACAAGTGAAAACAGCCCTTTCAAAAGCCAAAAACACAGCATCAATGGGGCCAGATGGTGTCCCAGGCTTTGTCTTGCACAAACTACAGTAAGAACTAAACCCCCATCTAAACACACTGTTCAACCTCAGCCTCTCCACAGGCTATGTGCCCATAGCAATGGTTATTCCGCTTCACAACTGACCCTGCTAACTATTGCCCCATAACCCTGACTAGCTTGGTCTGCAAGGCTATGGAGCGCATCATCACGGAACTCATTAACAAAGACATTGGGAACCTCCAAACACTTGAACTGGCTCAGTTCGACTTTGTTAAGGGCAGATCATGCCTACTAAACCTGGTTGACTTCTTCGAGACAGTCACCAAGGCCGTAGATGAGGGAAAGGTGGTTCACACAGCCTACCTTGATCTCCCCAAGGCATTCAATACCATTCCTCACTCGGATATTATAGAAAAACTCACCAGCCTGAACATAAACCCCTACGTCACAAGATGGGTTACCAACTGGCTTACAGACAGAACTCACACGGTAAGAATAGCGGGCTCCAGATCTGACTCTAAACCATTCACAAGTGGTGTCCCGCAAGGCTCGGTTCTGGGACCCCTACTGTTTGGCATATATTTCTCAGAAGTACAGGCAAACACAGGAGGGCTATGGCTAACCAAGTTCGCCGATGACTGCAAACTGGGAGCCATAATTGACTCTCCGGCTGACATGGACATCCTTCAAAAAGGCCTTACTGAGACAGACACCTGGTGTCAAAGTCATGGCCTCAAGTTAAATGCCAAAAAATACATCGTCATCCCGTATGGAAAAAACAAAACACCCACGAATTACCACATAGACAGCAGCCCCCTTAATACAGAAGAGGTAATAAGAGATCTGGGGACCCAGTTAGACTGTAATCTCTCCTTTGACAATCATATTGCCAAAGTAGTAAGAAAATCCTTCTATGTGGCCCATCTAATTACTAAGGGGTTCGAATCTAGAAATAAAGAGGTTATAGTGCCCCTCTACTTTTCACTCATCAGACCCATCATATCATAGAGTACAATGCCCCATTTGGGATGTACCAAACAAGACACTTCCAACAGCTGAAAAGACAACAAAAGCACCTCACCAAGAGGATTACTGGCCTCAAACATATGTCCTATGCAGCCCGACTGAAAAAACTCTGGCTGTACTCAGTGGCATATCGCTTACTCAGAGGTGATCTCTGCCTGACTTACAAAGCCATGTCCAACTCAGAATTGATGGACATGCTCCACCTAAAGAAATCCAAGTCACTGCGAGCCACGCGCTCTAGTGAGCGAAACCTTGCCACAACAATAAATAGAACATGCTGGAGGGATAGATTCCTGTCACAGAGACTCCCCATGCTTTGGAACAAAATTCCTAACTACATTAGCCGGAGCCACTCACTAACACTCTTCAAGAGAAGCCTTGACGAGTGGATGTGTAACAGAAAATACACCCCTGGGATCTCTTCATTGGCTCTGCTTGACAGAGGCTCAGTTAATTAATCAATGGGGCAGCGAAAGCTGACACACTCTGGCTAGGCTTAAAAATGCCCTCAGGCAGATAGTTAGTATCTACTTATGAACCTATATATCCCCCTGTTAATATGGTTCCTTGGTGTAGGGAGGATACTGTACACCACAGTTGGTCTGTACAACTTTTCCTCCAATAGGCTCGATCGAGATTCTTTGCTGCTTCCCACAACTCCATTTCAGGATGAATTTGAGGTAGAAACACTCAACTTGTGTTTGGAAGGAACCACACAGAAACATAGGGAGATCATGCAAACATCATTCTGACGTTGATTGAATGTCAGAATCTAACCTTGTGCCCTGTGTATGGGAGGCAAAGACCTTAACTACTATGGCAACTAGTCTCTTAAGAATACATTTTTGTTTTTAAGTGGTGTGCTTTCTCATTATCATCATCTTCTTTCAGCTGTTCCCATTAGGGGTTGCCACAGCAGATCATCTGTTTCCATTTCTTCCTGTCCTCTGCATCTTGCTCTGTCACACCAACCGCCTTCATGTCCTCTCTCACCACATCCATAAACCTCATCTTAGGCTTTCCACTTTTCCTCTTACCTGGCAGCTCCATCCTTAGCATCCTTTTCCCAATATACCCAGCATCCCTCCTCAGCACATGTCCAAACCAACACAATCTCGCCTCTCTTGCTTTGTCTCCAAACTGTCCAATCTGAGCTGACCCTCTAATATACTTATTCCTAATCCTGTCCATCCTAGTCACACCCAGTGCAAATCTTAACATCTTTAACTCTGCCACATCCAGCTCTGGCTCCTGCCTTTTCATCAATGCTACCGTCTCCAGCCCATATAACATAGCTGGTCTCACTACCCTCTTGTAGACCTTCCCTTTCACTCCTACTGGTACCCGTCTGTCACAAATCACTCCTGACACTCTTCTCCACCCATTCCACCCTTGTCTACCAAATGTGACACACACACACACACACACACACACACACACACACACACACACACACACACACACACACAAACACACAATATAAACAAACACAGAGAGACTTGGGTGAGTGTGAGGTCATTTTCATGTCATTGAACAGATTAAGTAAGAAGAAAAACAAATCATTAGACAAGACTCAAGGACATTTCTAACTGAAGAAAACAAACAGAGATATACTTTTATTATACCTGAACTGAGAATGGATATTAGAAGGGCTAGAAAACTGAGAATTAAAGGTAGCTAAGCATACTTCAGAAGACACTTCACAAAGACTTCAAAAGACTGTAGCAAAAGACTAGATTCAGACCTAATAAATCTAGCTTTGCTTATATAACTTGAGCACTAATCCAGGCCATCTTTTTCTGGAGAAGGTTCCCCTGCACCCTAGTGGCAGGAGTGTGCAGTTAGAACTTGTCTGATCAAAGACTGCTGGAACTGGGCTCAGGTTTTAGCTTTTTATTGGTTTAATTGGTTAATTTGTTTAAATCACCTTGCTCATTTGCTAGTGTTATATAAAAAAGAAATACACTTTATGCATCGCCACTAAGCTAGGGTTAGAATATTCCCGGCACCATAATGTCTGCTCTTTAAATTTTCCCTTAGAACTAGCCATTTTTTTTAGTTTTAGCACTCAAATCTCTTTCTTTTAGCTCAGCACTTGTTCAGAACTCATTGTAAGCACTAAATAATCTACAAATTACTACAGCACTCAATTTTCTTCACTTGTCTAGAGGAAAACAGTTTTTAGTACTTAATAAATAAGCACCTATCCAGGCTTGTCTATGGGTCAGCAGCAGTTGCTTCATGTACACCGAGAACCCTCTCCTCCTACCACCCAACACTACAACTTGTGAGAGATGCACTTATAAAGCCAAACTGGAAGCAAAGCTGTCTTCACCCAAGACTGGTCTAGACAGTCAAGAGGAGAGGGTAAACACCTGCACCACACTGCACTCATCACATAATCCGTCAAAACCTACACCACCAAAACACACACATAGAAACACAAAACACACACTTACATTCATGGAGACTCTCAATAAAAATCTTCCCAAGCAGCAGAGACCTCCAAAGCAGAAATACAAGCAACTTCCACCCTGCAACACAACCCAAAGGACACATAACCCACAAACTCAGTGTGCCACCCAACCACAGCCCATAAGGCATAACCATAACAACATACCCAACACTCTAGTCATAGGTGACTCTATAGTCAGGCCCACTGATGTTCCATTCACCAGGCTAAACAAGGAGAAAGTTACTGTCAGCTGCCTGTCGGGTGCCAGGATCTGCCACATAATGCATGAACTCAGGGCTCACCACAACAAGTACAAATATGACTCTGTCATTGTTCATGTTGGTGTGAATGACCTGAGACATACCACCCTGGATTACCTGAAAAGAGACACTGAGGAGCTCTCCAATCTTGTAGCATAGGCAGGTATGACCCTAGCCCTGAGAAGCATCCTGCCATCACCTAGAATGATACCACAGTACAAGGACAAAATGATTGACTTCAACAATTGTTTAAGCTTCTGGTATCATTCTAAGGGGATCCAGTATCTGTCTCCCTGGGATGACATGATCGACAGACCATGATGCTTTGCCAGAGATGGCCTGCACCTGTCACCCTTGGGATTCTGGATACTGGCTTGCCACCCCTATAGTGCCTTTTTAGACAATGTTCAAATGACAAATTTACCACTGTAACAAATACAAGCAAGCAAAATTTGAGGATAATGCTACTCATTGCTAGAAGTCTAAACCTCAAAATGCACTCACTTGAGGCACTCCTTAAAATGGAGAACACTGACATCTGTGCAGTGACAGAGACCTGGTTCAAGGATCCAAAGAGCACCCATGCATTACCAGGCTATAATTCATACCACACCTTTCGGCCACCTAACCTGGACTGAAACACTAAAGGCAGAGGTGTGTCCATATTCATTAAGGATATCTACACCTCCAGGCTAGTTGCTCAGCATAATGCATCTGAGATTATCCAGTGCAACTAACTCTGGGCAAGACCACAATCCATATTGTAGTTTGCTACAGATCCCCCACTATGCCCCAGGATTCCCACTCATTTCTTGATACACTGGAAAATATTAGGGTACAACCAAACACCCTAATAATGGGTGATTTCAACTACTCCACCATTAACTGGGAAAACTACTCATGTACCAACTCTTTTGCTGAACGTTTTCTGGAATTCATAAATTTCAACGCCTTGGATCAACTTATCCACACCCCCACCAGGGGCAGCAATATCCTAGATCTGGTCATTGCCAACATGGGCGACTGGTGTTCCACACCGGAGGCCAATTACTTGTTGGTCAGATCCGACCAGAAGATAATCACCCTTGACATCCATATCCCGCCCCCACCCCTCATTAGGGAAGCCACCGTAAAAAATTTCTCCAAAGCCAACTTCATGCTTCTTAAGACAGAAGTGGCAAACTTCTCGATACCCATGCAGATGGACAATAGAGGTACAACTGCTGAATTTTACACAAATGCACTTTATAACCACTTACACAAATGCATGGATTGTGCTATCCCTAACAGAACTGAGATGTTATCCTCCAAAAAAAGGAAGCCAATCTGGTGGTCCCCTGCCATAAACAAACTCTACAAAAGAAGAAATAAACTGCTGCAAAATAGTGTAAAATCCCATGATTGGAGGAACTCCCTGGTCAGCCTCAGTAAGAAGCTGAGATCCCTCATAAACTCCTCCAAAGTTAGTTACGAAAAAAACAAAATTTCCTCTGTTTCTAAAGACAACCACAAAGCATTCTATAGCTATGTCAAGAATCTCAATGGCAACACTCAGATTTGCTCTGAGTTACAGCACAATGGCACTAAATATACAGAACCAACTGATATTGCCAACATCCTGGCAGATAGATTCAGTGCTAACTTTACCTCCCTCTCACCCCCTAAAGGGCCCATCTCTATACCGGAAGAATGCAAAGTTCCTGTAATCACAGCTGCACAGGTAAAAAACACACTCTCCAAAGCCAAGAACCCAGTATCCATGGGACCTGACAACATCCCTGGCTGCATTCTACGCGAAGTACAGAATGATCTGGCACCCCACCTAAGTACCATGTTCAATCATAGCTTCACCTCAGGCTTTGTGCCCACTGAATGGTGCACAGTGACAGTTATCCCACTCCACAAATGGGGATCCACCACGGACCCTGGGAACTACTGCCCCATTAGCCTGGTGAGCCTGGTCTGTAACAAACTTATAAACAAAGACATTGGTAATCTCCAAACTCTGGACTCCACCCAGTTCAGGTTTGTAAAGGGCAGATCATGTCTCCTAAACCTGATAGACTTCTTTGAATCAGTCAAAGCCTTAGATGAGGGTAAGGTGGTTCACACAGCCTATCTAGATCTCGCCAAGGCTTTCAACACCATCCCCCACTCTGGAATTATAGATAAACTCACTAAACTAGGTAAAAATCCCAATGTCACAAGATGGGTTGCCAACTGGCTCACTGACAGAACCCACACTGTGAAAGTAGCAGACTCCAAATCCGACTTCAGACCAGTGAAAAGTGGAGTACCACAGGGTTCAGTCCTGGGTGCTCTCCTGTTTGGTATCTACTTCTCTGAAGTACAGGCTAACACAGAAGAACTTTGGCTAATGAAGTTTGCAGATGACTGCAAACTAGGAGCCATAATTGAAACTCCTAATGATGTGGACATCCTACAAAAGGGCCTCACTGAGACAGATGCCTGGTGTCAAAGCCATGGCCTCAAGCTCAATGCCAAAAAGTGCATTGTCATCCCTTTTGGTAAAAACTCTTTATCCATGAACTACCACATAGGCGGAAGTCTACTTAACACCGAAAGTGTGATGAGACCTTGGGACACAGGTGGACAGTAGTCTCTCCTTTGATAATCACATCACTACAGTAGTCAGGAAATCCTTCTACATGGCACACCTCATCACAAATGGTTTCTCATCCAGGAAAAAAGAGATCATTGTTCCCCTCTACTCATCACTCATTAGACCTATTATAGAGTACAATGCCCCTTTTGGTATGTACCTCACAAGACATTTACAACAAATGGAAAGGTCACAGAAATACCTCACAAAGAGGATTACTGGCCTCAAACAGATGCCCTATGCAGACTGTCTCAAGAAACTTCAGCTTTACTCTATCACTTATTGTCTACTCAGAGGCAATCTCTGCCTAACATACAAAGCTATGTCAAACCCAGTGCTGTTAAACATACTCCACTTAAAGAAATCCCAATCCCTCTGAGCTACTCTAGGGACCTAAACCTTGTCACCACAATAAACAGAACATGCCGGAGGGATAGATTTCTGTCCCAGAGACTTCCCATACTCTGGAATAAACTACCTATCTATATCAAACAAAGCTCCTCATTAGCACTCTTCAAGAAAAATCTTGATGATTGGATGGGAAATAGGAAACTTACCCTGGGAATCACTTCTGTGGCTCTGCTCAACAGGGGCACAGGAAAATAATTTTCTTGGGTGGCAAAAGCCAGGGTACCTTTTTGGCTAGCCTTATATAGGCCCTAGGGCCAATAGCCTAGTACCTACCTATGAACCTATGAAAAGGCTAAAATCATCTCTAACAAAAAAAAAAAAAAAAAAAAAATGAATAAACATTTTGTGGCAATCAAACCTAATTATTTTGTTACAGTGATTGTCCAACAATAACAGAAAAAAAATGTATTGCCATGGTTCTCAATGTTATTAGGGCAGATGTGGCTGCTGAAAAGGCTGGGCTTAATGCATAGCTTCTGTAACAAATATCTTATAAAGTGATACCATGTTTAACTTAATTCAACATAATTTGATATTAAGGTATGTATATGATTTATGCAGAAAACTGTTGTACCAGTCCCAAAGACAGTAAACGCCACAATATCTGAAAACTGTAGTCTCATTACTTTGAATTTTTTAATAGGGAACTTGTTTGAGAAGAAACAATTTAGCAACATTTCTTTAGACAACATCATAATATAAATCACCATGATTTTTCAGTGGTCGCTCTTCTCTGACAAACTTATTAAACTTCTATTTGAACTTGATAGTCACATTGGCGTTAGGATTATCAGGTGATAATATATATTTAGACGTCACCAAATCCTTTCACTTGGTACCTCTTAAGTTCATAGGTTCATAGGTAAGTACTAGGCTATCTGCCTGAGGGCATCTGTAAGCCTAGCCAGAATGAGTTGGCTTTTGCCGCCCCCTTAGATTAGTTCCCTGTGCCTCTGTCCAGCAGAGCCATTAGTTCTCTGTGCCTCTGTCCAGCAGAGTCACTGCAGTGATCCCTGAGGTAAATTTTCTGTTTCCCATCCACTCGTCAAGATCTCTCTTGAAGAGTGTTAGTGAGGGCCTCTGCCTAATGTAGATTGGAATCCTGTTCCAAAGCATGGGGAGTCTCTGGGACAGGAATCTATCCCTCCAGCACGTCCTATTTATCGTTGTGGTGAGGTTTAGATCCCTAGAGTGCGTGGCTCTGGGGATTTTTTTTTTTTAGGTGGAGCATGTCCATCAATTATGGGTTGGACATGGCCTTGTATGTTAGGCAGAGATCACCTCTGATTATGCAACCGAGTACAGCTGGAGTTTCTTCAGTCGGGCTGCATAGGGCATCTGTTTGAGGCCAGTAATCCTCTTGGTGAGGTACTTCTGTGGTCTTTCCAGCTGTTGCAGGTGTCTTGTAAGGTACTTCACAAATGAGGCATTGTACTCTTTGATGGGTCTGATGAGTGATGAGTAGAGGGGCACAATAACTTCTTTTGTTCAAGATGCAAACCCTTTTGTGATTAGGTGGGCTACATAGAAGGATTTTCTAACCACCTTGGCAATATGATTATCAAAGGAGAGATTACTATCTACTTGGGTCCCAAGATCCCTTATTACATTTTATGTATTTAGGGGACTACCACGAATGTGGTAGTTCACGGGTACTTTGTTTTTTCCAAAGGGGATGGCCATGCAGTTTTTGGCATTTAGCATGAGGCCATGGTTTTGACACCAGGTATCCATCTCAGTGAGACCCTGCTGGAGGATGTCTGTATCAGCTGGAGAGTCAATTATGGCCCCCAGTTTGCAGTCGTCTGCAAACTTGGTCAGCCATAGTCCTCCTGTGCTTGCCTGTACCTCTGAGACGTATATACCATTTTTTCTTTATACTGTGTCATCATTCTTTGTGAGGGAAGGATGCTACTCAGGGTCAGGGTCATATCGGACTGGGCTACGTGATCCGAGAGCTCTTCCATGTCTCTTTTCATGTAGACCAGGGAGGTACGTCTCAGGTCATTCACACCAACATGGACAATGACAGAGTCATATTTGTACTTGTTCTGGAGCGACCTAATTGCTTGTGTTATGTGGCAGATCCTGGCACCCGACAGGCAGCTAACAATAACCTTCTCCTTATTCAGCCTAGTGAGTGGGACATCAGTGTGCCTGACTATAGAGTCGCCTATTACTAGTGTGTTGGGTATGTTATTTTGCCTTAAGGGCTGTGATTGAGTGGTACACTGATTATGTGTTTCATGGTTTGTGATGGGGTATGGAGGTTGCTTGGGTGTCTGCTTTGGAGGTCTCTGTTGCTTTTGCAGATTTTTATTTAGAGCCTCCGAGTATGTTTTTTGTGTATTTACATGTGTTTTTTGCCTGTTGCTGGTTTAATGGGTCTATGTGAGACTGGTGGTGTGATGCCAGTATTTCCCTTCTCCACTTGATTGTCTGATCCAGTCTTGGGTTGAGAGGGCTTAATGTCCAGTTTGGCTCTATAATTGCATCTCTCGCATACATTAGTGTTTGGTGGTAGGAGGAGAGGGTTGTTTGTGTACATAAGGCAGTTTCAACATTGCCTCAAAATGTCCAGATTCACCAGTTGGACTGGAGAGTATACCTGAAACTGCCCTTTGGACATGCCTGAATAGGTAAAGTGAGCTGTTTTACTGATTGGCTGGTAGGGACGAATAGAGAGCCTTGTCCTTCTGGACAGTATAGGTGGGTATAGTGCTAGGGTTAATTAGTGCTTGCTATGAGTTTTGAGCAAGTGCTGGGCTGTAAAATGAATGGTTTGAGTGCTTAAGTTGAAAGTTTGTCTACTCCCAAGGGAAAAATTAAAGAGTAGACTTCGTGGAGCTGGGAATAATTTAAACCTAGCTAACCAGCGCTGCCCGGCACGCAAAACCATGCAAATGCATTTTTATAGCAGGGAAATGAAAGAGATAGAAATTAGCCCAAACTGGCCAATAAACTACTAACTTCAGGGCTGAAACCACTCCTCCAGGGACAGATAGGCTGCTCAAAGCTACCCTCTCTCACAGGTGAACAAAGAAACTTCCTTCTGTTCAAGTAAGGTATAGGCAATAGTCACTGTGTAACAATGAAGAAAATCACAGAGGAAACGCAATGCAGACTCCAAAAGCTCGTTTATTGCAGCACAAACTTCCAAGTTAATATACAAACAAGAATCTTCGATGTATGACAAGATGTTCTAAACTTTAAAAACTAAAAAGTAATATCTAGTTTAGCACTTTCACCAACAGGATGTTGGCTTCTTCAGAACTAGTTGTTCTTGTTATTCAAAGGTTTAAATAACTTTTTTGGTGCCATATTCTGACTGACGTTCTTAAAGTGATATCTACTATAATTTGTTTATAAACACTTTTTATGTGTGTTTCTTGCCTAAAACTAATTTGTATAAAATTGTGCATCTATTAACAATATCAAATGTACAATACAAAAATATGTATGTATTTAAAAAAACAATTAAAATACAATAGCATGATGTTAAAATGTGTACTAAAAATATATATCTCTATAAATGCCTATTAAATACTATAAATTCCATATCCAAATATGCAACTTTTGTTCATGTTCTAATGATGTTACATCTCTGATCTAATTATAAACATTAGCCACCATGTCTTTATTCAGTACTTCTACTGTTCTAATTTCTGAATACCCCACTACTAAGTTCTCAGTTTCTTATCATTCTTTTCAATAAAATAGGTTTTATTGATATGTTATCATTTAGTCCTGGTGTGTTGGAAGCATCTGTGAATAATTGCCACCAAACTTCCCTGTAGCTCAATATTTCTCTTCTATTACCCCCCTTAGGATTGTATTTTATGTGTTCCAAAATAGTGAATCTAAATTTGTGTTCTGCCCTGTCTTTTTAATATGTCTATATAATGCATTATTTTCATCCATTCTCTTGATACTATATAAATGATTGTATATTCTCTTCTTGAAAGGTCTTTCCGTTTTACCTATGTAGTATCCGGGGCATATGTCACATTTTGCCATATAGACAACAACATTGGTATTACAATTGCCAGGTTTGAATCTCATTTTGGTCTTATTAATATTATCCAATACTAGCTCCCCTTCCTCCATAATATATGCACACTGATTACAGTTACCACATTTTTATAGGTTCATAGGTTCATAGGTTGGTACTGGGCTATCTGCCCGAAGGCATATATTAGCCAAGCCACATTGTGCGGTATTCACCGCCCCTTTGGTAGTTCCCTAGACCCTTGTACTAGCAGCTAGTACCCTTGGCCCCTATCTAGTAGTGCTGTGATCCCCGGTGTGAACTTTCTGTTACCCATCCACTCATCAAGGTTCCTCTTGAAGAGTGATAGTGAGGGGCTCTGTCTTATGTTGATCGGGGCCCTGTTCCATAGTAAGGGAAGTCTCTGCGAAGGGAATCTATCCTTCCAGCATGTTCTATTCATTGTTGTGTTGAGGTTTATATCCCTAGATCGTGTGGCTTGAGTAGATTTGGTTTTGCTAAGATGGAGCATGTTCAACAATTCTGAGTTGGACATGGCTCTGTACGTTAGACAGAGATCGCCTCTGAGAAAGCGGTATGTAACAGAGAACAGTCTTAGCTTTTTCAATTGTGCTGCATAGGGCAACTGTTGAGGCCAGTATTCCTCTTGGTTAGGTACCTTTGTGGTTCTCTCTAGCTGCTGGAGATGTCTAGCCATGTACATTCCAATTGGTGCATTGTACTCAATAATGGGTCTGATGAGGGAAGAGTAGAGGGGCACCATTACATCCTTAAATCTTGATGCAAACCCTTTCGTGATCAGATGGGTCACATAGAAGGATTTTCTAACCACTTTGGCAACATGGTTATCAAAGGAAAGCTGACTATCTACTTGGGTCCCTGGATCCTTTATTTCGCCTTCAGATTTCAGGGGATTACCTCCTATGTTGTAGTTTGCGGGTACTCTGTTTTTTCCAAAGGGGATTACTACTCATTTTTTTGCATTTAGCTTGAGACCATGGCTTTGACACCATGCATCAGTCTCATTTAGGCTCTTCTGGAGGATCACCATGTCAGCCGGATACTCTATTATAGCACCCAGTTTGCAGTCATCTGCAAACTTAGTCAGCCACAGCCCTTCCGTGCTTGCCTGTACTTCTGAGAAGTATATGCCAAACAGGAGGGGCCCCAGGACAGAGCCCTGAGGCACACCACTCATTACTGGTCTGGATTCGGACATAGATCCCACTACTCTTACTTTATGGGATCTGTCTGAGAGCCAGTTTGCGATCCATCTTATGACGTAAGGGTTTATGCCCAGGCTGGTGAGCTTATCAATAATACCTGAATGGGGAATGGTGTCAAATGCTTTAGCAAGGTCAAGGTAAGCCGTGTGCACTTCCTTTCCCTTATCTATAGCCTGAGTAACTGTCTCAAAGAAATCCACCAGGTTCAGGAGGCATGATCTGCCCTTGATGAAGCCGAACTGTGTGGGGTCCAGCGACTGGAGGTTCCCAATCTCTCCATTTATGAGTTCCATAATGATTCGCTCCATAGCCTTACAGATCAGACTGGTCAGGCTTATTGTTCCCAGGGTCAGTTGTAGCCCCACCCTTGTGTAGCGGGACCACCATTGCCATGCGCCATTCTATGGCACATATCCTGTGGAGAGGCTGAGACTGAACAGGGTATTAAGATGCGGGGTGAATTCCTTTTGGAGCTCGCGTATGACACAGCCTGCGACACCCTGGTCCCATGGAGGCAGTGTTTTTAGCTTTAGATAGAGCCTTGTTAACCAAAGTATCAGTAATAATTGGACTTACACAATCCCCTAGAATGGTAATAGGCCCTGTAGGTGGTGGTGGTGGTGGGTGGGGGATTTGCACTGAACCTGTCAGCCAAGATGTTGGCAATGTCAGAAGGGTCAGTGTATTTTGTTCCATTTTGTACTAGCTCAGAACAGACCTGAGCGTTGCCATTTAGGTTTTTGATGTAACCATAGAAGGCCTTATAGTTATCCTTGGCATCCTTGGCAACTTTCTTTTCAAAATTAGCTTTAGTTGACTTGATGAGGGCCCTCAATTTCTTACTAATGCTGATCAGGGATGATTTTTCTACTTGAGAGTTGGCCTTTTTTTGTATACGTCTCCTCCTTTTATTGTAAAGTTTGCTTATGGCCGGGGTCCACCAGACTGGTTTCTTCTTGCTTGAGGAAGGAGTCTTGGTTTTATTTGGGATAGCATGGTCCATGCAATCCTGAAGATGCATATAGAGTGCCTTGGTGTAGGATTCTGCATCCTGGATATCATTATCCTTCTGCAAGGGAAAAGTGAAGCTTTCCACTTCGGATGCAAGTAGTTTGAAGTTTGCTTTGAAAAGGTTTTTGACTATGGTTTCTTTGATTGGGGGAGGTGGAGGAGTAAGGATGTCCAGGGTTATCAGTTTGTGGTCGGATCTGACCAAGAAGGGGGTGATAACGGGTGTGGTACAATGGGCGCCCATATTTGTGATAATTAAATCCAATATGTTGTCCCTTCTAGTGGGGGGAACATACTAGTTGTTCAAGGGCATTTGAATTTATAAATTCTATGATTCGCATAGGAGCATAGGAGTTGGAACATTGGTAGTTCACCCAGTCTATACCAGGGTAGTTGAAATCACCCAAGATTATGGTGTTGGGTAGGACCTTTATATTTTCCAATGTCTCAAGGAATGCAGAGTGAGCATCTTGGGACTTGGTGGGCGATCTATAACCGGCTATGACTTGAAATCTGGTTTTGCCTGCTGATAGTTGCGCATGGATGATCTCTGGGGCATCATGCTGCGCTACTAACCTGGAGATATGGGTATCCTTGATGAACATGGATACACCTCCGCCCTTTGTACTGTGATCCAGTAACTAAGGCCGGATGGTATGATATGAATTGTAACCTGGCAGTGTTGGGGTGCTCTCTTGAGCCTTGAACCAGGTTTCCGTCACTGCACAAACATCGATTTTCTCCATGCTGAGGAGAGCCTCGAGTGTGTGCATTTTGAGGTTGAGACTTCTGGCATTGAGTAGCATTACCCTTAGTTTTTGGTTACCTGTGCTGGTTACGGTGGTTGGTTTGTCCTTTGAGCCTTGCCTAAAAAAGGCACTATGGGGACGGTAAAAGCCTTGGCCAGTATTCGAAAACCGAGGGGTGACAGGTGCAACCCATCTCTGGCAAAACAGTGAGGCTTGTCTATCATGTTATCCCAGGCAGACAGACACTGGATCCCCTTAGAATGACACCAGAAGCTTAGCCAATTGTTGATCATTTTGTCTTTGTATTGTGGTATCATTCTAGGTGAAGGTAGTATGCTACTCAAGGTCAGGGTCATACCAGCTTGGTCTACATGATCAGAGAGCCCCTCGATGTCTCTTTTCATGTAGTCCAGGGAGGTATGTCTTAGATCATTCACACCAACATGTACAATGACAGCATCATACTTGTACTTGTTCTGGAGTGACCTAAGTGCCTGTGTTATGTGGCGGATCTGAGCACCCGAGAGGCAGCTGACAGTAACCTTCTCCTTGTTCAGCCTGGTGAGTGGAACATCCGTGTGCCTTACTATAGAGTCTCCTATTGCTAGCATGTTAGGTATGGTGTTTTGCCTTAAGGGCTGTTGTGAGGCACACTGCTGAGGTGAATTATGTGTTTTCTGGCTTGTGTTTGGGGGTGCAGGTTGCTTGCTTGTCTGCTTTGGAGGGCACTGTTTCTTTTTCAAATTGGTGCCTAGTGCCTCCGAATATGTTTTTGTGTATTTATGCATATGTTTTGCCAGTGCTTGTTTTGTAGATTTATGTGTGACAGGTGCTGTGATGCAAGTGTGTCCCTTATCCTCTTGACTGTCTGTTACAGTCATGGGTTGAGAGTGCTTAGCCTCCAGTCTGGCTGTGTATTTGCATCTCTCACAAGTGTTTGTGTCTAGAGGTAAGAGGAGAGGGTTGTCTGTATACATGAGGCAGTTGTGACACTGCTTCAGGATGCCCAATTCCACCAGATGAACTGGAGAGTACACCTGAAGCTGACCTCTGGACATGCTTTAAAGAGTAAATTGAACTAAAGTCCTGCAGACGATCGAGGGTCTTATGCTATATTATAATAGTGCTGTCTAGGAAATTTGGAGAATAATAGTGCTGTTTAGGAGATTAGGACAAGTGTTGATTTCTGTTTTGCAAGTGCGGCAATAAGTGCAGCTGATCTGAAGCACTTGAGTTGAGGCTTGCCTAGTTCTAAGGGAAAATTTACAGCGCAGACTTTGTGGGGCCAGGAATAGTATAGCCCAGCTAACCGACGCTGCCCGACGCTGGTCTGTGTGCAAGACCATGTAAAAAGAGAGTTGCAGGGTTTTTCCTCTAGATAAGTGAGGAAAGTGAGTACAAGAACTGTTTTTCTCTACGAAAGTGAGAAAAGTAAGTGCAAAAACTGTTTTCCTCTAGGTAATGAGGAAGATAGAGTGCTATAGTAATTAGTAGCTTATTTATTTTATTATTTTGGTAGGCTTATGCTGTTTTTCCATATAATCACTAGTTTTGGCCATACCACTGTTCTCTAACATTCTTTTTAAATTACTTGCCATTTTATAAACAAAAAATGGTCTTTCTCCTATATATCCAATTAAATTGTCGTCTACCATAAACATTTTCCAATGTATTTCCATTATACGTTTAATTTGATGTACATAGGGACTATATGCTAACACACATGCTCTTTGATATTTCCCTGTACTCCCAGTTCTAGTGATGTTATTCTCCATTTTTCGGAATTTATTACTCCCTAATAATGGTGTATATTTTTTTCCCCATTGTTCAACAACATGCTGTTGAACGTCGTCCATTATTTTCTTGTCATATCCTCTTTCTACAAATAATTGAGTCACGTATTCCATTTCTTTTTTCATATCTTCATACCTTGATGTCATATTGGCTACCCTTATACACTGCCCTTTGTAGATGCTATATAGTAATTTTCTCGGATGTGTTAAAAGTGTTTATAAACAAATTATAGTAGTTATCACTTTAAGAAGGGCAGTCAGAATATGGCGCCAAAAAAGTTATTTAAACCTTTGAATAACATGAACAACTAGTTCTGAAGAAGCCAACATCCTGTTGGTGAAAGCGCTAAACTAGTTATTACTTTTTAGTTTTTAAAGTTTAGAACATCTTGTCATACATCGAAGATTCTTGTTGGTATATTAACTTGGATGTTTGTGCTGCAATAAATGAGCTTTTGGAGTCTGCATTGCGTTTCCTCTGTGTTTTTCTTCGTTGTTACACAGAGACGATAGCGCAGTAGTTGGACTCAATGATACCATTATTCAGTAGTGGACCATGGAGGAACAAGCAGTACAGTCTCCAGCTAAAACTTTCCCTGAGAAAGCTGAATTGGAAAGTATTCGAACAGAAGTATCGGCACTCAAGGAAGATGTTAATAAACTCTTGCAGCTTTTTACCACTTTAATTTCTACCAATTCACCAGCGGAGAACGGAAAACAAACTTTCCGTAATGACCAGTTACCCACCAACTTGATGACACCGTTTAAAAGATTATCTCATGGAAATCTAAGAGATAATGATCAGTCGAAAAGTGTATTCACCAGCACGGAGGGGGAGCAAAGCAACGCGAGGAAAAATCCAATGGCGGTCTCTGCAGATCCACTCCAGTGCAAATAGAAAGGCAATTTGCAACATAGCGATGCATCAACATGTTCAGAGATACCTAATGGACTAGCAAGACAGGACATAAGAGTTGATAGGAACTATGACATCGACTTATTGGAGACACCATTTCCAAGCCAGTGTATAGGGAGAGTTTGAAATTGAACTCCACGGGGTTTACGTTTGATTTCTCATTATACGATTATGATGGGGAAGAAGAAGCCCATCGCATAGGAACTAAACCAAAAAGAAGCATTCCTGAGAGGACATAGTCTAATATAGTGGGGAAGATCACTAATAAATCTAAAGGTACTGTACCCACACAACCTTTACTTAATACATCAATTGATAAAAAGAGACAGGAAAAGACAGCAGTTAACAACGAAAAGTTACAAACTTTTTTTGCCCACAACTGTGATTTCGACAACTATAATAATAAGAAAAACCCAAGTAACAATACATCATATAATAAATGCACTATGAGGGATAGCATTCATATGTTGGGGAAAAAATTGAGCATTATGAATAGCATAAAGATGGACAACGCTTATCTACACAAGTGTCTGACATTGGAAATAGTCCCAATTGGGCTACATTCTTTTTAAACAGCCCATGGGATTAGAAATTATAAATTGTAATAGAAATGAATTTAAACACCTGTTTAATGATTTTGGTTATAGGTACATGAAGTTAATAATTGTCCGTTAATAAGATGTCCGTTGCTTATTTTAAAACTGTCTCGCTATGTTAAACTCATTTAACATAGCGAGACACTAAAAAAAAGCAACGGAGATCTTGCTTTCTCCGTTGCTTTTGCCCACAGCTCTGATGTAATGCGCAGGCGTGCAGTACATCAGAGCTGCCGCGGATGCCAGACATCTGCGGAAGGGCAGCAAACAGGCATTATACTATGCCATTATTTAAGAAAAGTAATAGTTTCTTTTCTTAAATAATGTCATGGTATAATAGCAATAACCCACTTCTGGGTGTGGGTAATGCTAAATTTACCCACGGTTGGCTTTGTTTGGTCCCTCGGGCTTAGCCTCGGGACCAAACCACGCCAACCGTGGGTAAATTTAGCATTACCCACACCCAGGCGTGGGTTATTGCTATATATTAGCAACTCTAGTTGGTATTCCAAAGATACATAAAAGCATCATGTACCCCCCCCCTTTTAGACCTATTGTCTCTGGTAGCCAAGCTAAAACATTTCCATTAGTAGTAGCTATAGATTTGTGGTTAAAAGACACTTATAAAAACATCCCTCACCTTATAAAAGACTCCTGGGATTTTTTAGGGAATTTCCCCACAAATTAACATTGTAACAAGTTCATATATGTGACTATTGACGTTATTGATCTATTTACATGTATTCTTAAACAACTAGGACTAGAATTGTTTTGTAACAGCATAAAGAAATATACAAACTTAGATTGGGATAAAATCTGTTTGAAAATGGACTGCATATCCATGGTCCTCTAACATAACTACATCTATTATGAAGGAGAGTATTATAAACAAAACATAGGTGTAGCAATGGGTTCAGCGTGTGCTCCAATATTTGCAAATTTAGTCATGCTGTACTGGAAGGAAACAATGATATTTCCTAATGAAATGTTTAAACAAGTGAGACATTACACACGCTTTTTGGATGATATATATATATATATATATATATATATACGTTATGGGAAGGTAGTGAGGAAGAACTAAATACATTTATATCCTTCATTAATACTAGTAGCAAATTCTTGAAATTCACTTATTCTACTAGTAAAACAGGAATAGCATACTTAGATGCATTTATTTCACATGACAGTGAAGGATTTAAGTCAAAGATATTTAGGAAAAGTACTTTTTCTAATGACTATCTACAATATATGAGCAATCATCCGAGAAAATTACTATATAACATCTACAAAGGGCAGTGTATAAGGGTAGCCCTTATGACATCAAGGTATGAAGATATGAAAAAAGAAATGGAATACGTGACTCAATTATTTGTAGAAAGAGGATATGACAAGAAAATGATGGACGACGTTCAACAGCATGTTGTTGAACAATGGGGAAAAAAATATACACCATTATTAGGGAGTTATAAATTCCGAAAAATGGAGAATAACATCACTAGAACCGGGAGTACAGGGAAATATCAAAGAGCATGTGTGTTAGAATATAGTCCCTATGTAGAGCAAATTAAACGTATAATGGAAATACATTGGAAAATGTTTATGGTAGACGTCAATTTAATTGGATATATAGGAGAAAGACCATTTTTTGTTTATAAAATGGCAAGTAATTTAAAACGAATGTTAGAGAATAGTGGTACAGCCAAAGCTAGTGATTATATGGAAAAACAGCATAAGCCTACCAAAAAATGTGGTAACTGTAATCAGTGCGCATATATTATGGAGGAAGGGGAGCTAGTATTGGATAATATTAATAAGACCAAAATGAGATTCAAACCTGGCAATTGTAATACCAATTTTGTTGTCTATATGGCAAAATGTGACATATGCCCCGGATACTACATAGGTAAAACGGAAAGACGTTTCAAGAAGAGAATATACGATCATTTATATAGCATCAAGAGAATGGACGAAAATAATGCATTATATAGACATATTAAAAAGACAGGGGCAGAACACAAATTTAAATTTGCTATTTTGGAACACATAAAATACAATCCTAAGGGGGGGGTAATAGAAGAGAGATATTGAGCTACAGGGAAGTTTGGTGGCAATTATTCACAGATGCTTCCAACACACCAGGACTAAATGATAACATATCAATAAAACCTATTTTATTGAAAAGAATGATAAGAAACTGATAACTTAGTAGTGGGGTATTCAGAAATTAGAACAGTAGAAGTACTGAATAAAGACATGGTGGCTAATGTTTATAATTAGATCAGAGATGTAACATCATTAGAACATGAACAAAAGTTGCATATTTGGATATGGAATTTATAGTATTTAATAGGCATTTATAGAGATATATATTTTTAGTACACATTTTAACATCATGCTATTGTATTTTAATTGTTTTTTTAAATACATACATATTTTTGTATTGTACATTTGATATTGTTAATAGATGCACAATTTTATACAAATTAGTTTTAGGCAAGAAACACACATAAAAAGTGTTTATAAACAAATTATAGCAGATATCACTTTAAGAACGTCAGTCAGAATATGGCACCAAAAAAGTTATTTAAACCTTTGAATAACAAGAACAACTAGTTCTGAAGAAGCCAACATCCTGTTGGTGAAAGTGCTAAACTAGATATTACTTTTTAGTTTTTAAAGTTTAGAACATCTTGTCATACATCGAAGATTCTTGTTTGTATATTAACTTGGAAGTTTGTGCTGCAATAAACGAGCTTTTGGAGTCTGCATTGCGTTTCCTCTGTGATTTTCTTCGTTGTTACACAGTGATGATAGTGCAGTAGTTGGACTCAACGATACTATTATTCAGTAAGTTATAGGCAAGACAGAAAGTTATAGGCAAGACAGAAACTATTGTTCAAAGACATGCATCTGGAGCATTTCTCCCCGGGCCTCCGCTGAAAACAGGCTCTGAGGAACCTAGTCAGACTTTCCCGGTCAACAAATGATAAATAAAAAATAAAATAAATTGTAACACAGCCCTGAATTCAGCAATAACCTGAAAATTGGACTATACTAGTTCAGAAAGGTGGGAAACAAGTATATATATATATATATATTTGTTTTGTTTTTTTCAGAAAATAAAGCAGATCCAATAAAAAAAAAAACTCTTTAAATGCATAGAAATGGCTATCACACTTTAGTGTGTAGGCTACAACAGTTAAACAGATTATTTAAACACAAAAATGACTTAGTTCAAGTGCAGGCAGCAAATAACTACAATATGTAGCAGAAACAAGCTTTTTAAATCACAGAAACGCTAAAAAATTGGCATTTTAGGAGGAATTAGTTAAAGACAGCAAGAAAGTGCAGAGAAATGATATTTAATCACTCCAAAGTCTCTCTTTTGTCTCTCTGCCACTGTAGAACTCTGCAGGACAACTGGCAAGCACTTTCTGAGCTGAATATAAGCACAAACAACCGCACAAATGCGGTTTTTATAGCAAGGAAATGAAAGAGATAGAAATTAGCCCAAAATGGCCAATAAACTACTAACTTCTGGGATACAGCAAACAAGGCGCTCAAATTTCAGAAAGAAACAGTTCAAAGAAGCAGGCACAATAAGCCTTTAACCAGAAATTCCTAGCTCAGAAGGGCAGAATCTAGCCTCTCCTCCCACAAGAGTGCAGACCACAAACATTCTTAATGTAAAATAACTGGCCTGAAGCCCAAGTGCTTAAACCAGAACTAATGTGAAATATTAGCAGTGGGCAGCTATCCCCAAGATTGTTCAATCTCTGAGTTAGTAAATATAATCAGCAGGGGATGAGTAGTGATGTGGAGAGAGTTTTTATTTTATTGTATTTTTTATTTAAGTTTTGCATGCAAGATTTTTGCTCAGAGTAGTTGATGGTTGCAAAGTCAGCTTTTTCCAGTCAGTTTTGTAAATGTCAGTCTTCAGGCGTTTCATTTAATTTCAGTACACTTATATTTATCTATATCTCTCCATATCTATCTCTTTATATATATATAAGTTGTGTGTCTTTTTTTACTACACTTGGCTTACAGTTATAAACAGCGTTACACTGCTACTTATGATGATAGTAGGTAATATCTATAAATGAGAAAACAACATGCAGAATACCTCACACCTTCATATGGAATGTAAGTATATGCATAACGCACAGTAAATATATTTCTTAAATAAAGTTGCCTTAAGGATGGGCTGATTATCAGCTCTAAGCACCCATCCCAGCCAGAAGCACTGACCAAGATAATCATTTCTGTAGAGGAGAGGTGTGAACAAATGCTGAACTTTTTTGTACCTTATCAGGTAGCATGCAACCTTGTGATCATGTTGATCAGGTTTGGCAGGCAGCTTGGTTAGAGCTCTCTTCTTCCAGGTGCAAAAATGTTTGTGTCTAGTTTCTCCAAGCTACATTATTATTGGCTTGGTATATTAAAGTGAATAAGTTTACCCTAACCTCGGAAGTTCTGAGTACAATATTGTTGCTGGGTTTAGTTTTCATTACAGCACAAGGAGACACCAGGTAAGCATTCATACTGATTACTATCATGGCAAATGAAAATTAAGTACGGAAGAAGTAATTAGAGATTTGGGGACCGACGTAGATAGTAATCTCTCCTTTGATAATCACGTTGCCAAAGTGGTTAGAAAGACCTTCTATATAGCCCACCTTATCACGAAAGGGTTCGCATCTAGATCAAGAGAGGTCATTGTGCCCGTCTACTCGTCACTCATCAGGCCCATAATTGAATACAATGCCCCTTTTGGGATGTACCTTACCCGACACCTGCAGCAACTGGAGAGAACCCAAAAGTACCTCACCAAGAGGATCATGGACTACAAACAGATGTCCTATGCAGCTCGACTAAAGAAACTCCAGCTCTACTCAGTTGCTTACCGCCTACTCAGAGGCGATCTATGCCTGACGTACAAAGCCATGTCAAACCCAGAATTAATGGACATGCTCCACCTCAAAAAATCCAAGTCCCTTAGAGCTACACGCTCCAGGGACCTAAACCTCAGCACAAAAATAAGTAGGACATACTGGAGGGACAGATTAATTTCCCAAAGGCCCCCCTCACTCTGGAATAGAATCCCAATTCATGTTAGACATAGCCCCTCGCTGACCCTCTTCAAGCGAAATTTGGACGCGTGGATGGGAAATCGCAAATTCACCCCTGGGATCTCTCCTGTGTCCCTGCTAGACAGAGGCACAATAAACTAATCTTAAAAGGGTACCTTCTGTGACCTACTTTACAGAGGCACAGTAGGTTAATCTAATAGGGAGGCGGAAGCCAAATACACTCTGGCTAGGCTTATAAATGCCCTAGGGCAGATAGCCTAGTATCTACCTATGAACCTATGAACCTATGAAACCCTGCTCTCATGGTTAGCTTTATGAGTTCTTTAAAGCTGCAGTGCTCCTTACACTGACTGCCCCAACACAAGGCATCATGGTACTGCAGTGATGCCAGTATTCTGCCCAAAGGGTGGCCTATGCATTGCCCAAAGTGGGGTATGTAATATATTTGTGAAGGTCCTTCTCCATCATGCTACAGGGTGTTCAGTTTGTGTCTGAAATATTAAAATATTCATTTTCTGTAAAAATCATTGTTTTAAATTTTAAAGTGAAATTCAGGTATCTCTTTGTAATCAGCTAGTGCACAATGACCATCTACAGCACCAGTCACTGTTGTTTTAATAAGGTCAATGTTATTGAATAAGTTTATTTTTCATGCAGGAACTGTGGATATTCGAGTAACTCCTGAGGGTGTGATTCCATTTGGAAGTGAAGTGACAATTGAGTGCAGCAGCAGTATCTATGTGCTCCAGGGATGTAAGTTACATAAAAAGGGGAACAGCGCACTACAAATGTCGAACTCTTCCAGTAAGCCTGGGTTCCGGTATGTCATTAAGAAAGCTGCTGCGCAGGATGATGGGTTCTACCGATGTGAGTGCTACTATTTAGCAGATGACAGTTTTGTGAGTCGCACTCATCCTTTAATCCTAAATGGTAAGTGAAAAACACAGCTTTCAATGTAAGGAAGTGTTTTATCTTAATAACAGTATCCTCTTCATCATAATCATGCCATAGCTACATTAACTAGTAAACAAAGCATCCTGAAACAAGAGAGATGCATTAAGTGACAAAAATTGTGAGTCTAAAAGTCACTGTGCATTCCATAGGCCATGAAGTAAGCTTCACCATAAAGGAGTAGTGATTAATCCATGACTAAGCTAAAGAAACAAAGATTTGTTTTCTAACCACAGGATTTATCCCTACATCCAAAAACAGAATAATATTTTGTATCATTTAATCAGACCATGGCTTTTATGCACATCTGAAAACAGGTAGTTATTGTTTTCAGAATCTAAATAGATAAAAAATAAAAAAATAGTTTTGCGTGCACAATATGACAAAAACTGCCTGGCAGTTAGTGCAACGGGTTAAGTCTGTGAGCCATAACTTCTGTGGTACAGGTTTAACTCCATCAGCTTGCATTTATCTATGTCACCTTGATCAAGTAACCTATTCAAATATCACTCTCAGGCTGCCCCTGAAAAGGTACTGTGTATCCAGTAGGCCTACCTAGTTAATAAATTGATATCATTATTAAAATAAGAAATACAGTAAGAAAATTAAGTTTTATTTTTAGAACATCACAGTGAAGTTTTTCACCTTACAGCACAAACATTCTGGCTGTTAATTACATGTTCTCATATTAAGTAAGTTTGTGAATTGCTCAGAGCAATATTTTATAATAGTATAAACAATTTATACATCTATTCATCAATACGTGCAAACTCATTTAAATCTTAATGTGAACTACCACAAATCTGTTATGAAAATACTTCCCGGTCATTTACTACTTCTAGAAGTCAATTTATGTTTTAAAAGAAAACATAAATTTAGTACATATGGACCTTTCTTTAAAAAAAGTTTGTCTTTTAGATTCATTACACAAAATGTTCTGTGTCTCAGTCACAATCTACTTCACTTTTATAGACAGTAGTTAGGATTCGGAAACACTGCATAACAAAGGTGTTCCACTAAGATATATTATACTACCAAAAGCAAAGCTGCAGTTTAATGACAGAATGGAAATGGAAGTAAGAGTATCACTGTGCATGTCTCGAGGCTGCAGACCATGCATAACTGAAAAGCACAGTGAAACACAGAACAATGTGCTGTGCATCAGATCTGCCTCGTGCAGTGTGCAGTGCAATGGACCTGTCCCACAATATGTGCAGTGCAATAGATGTGCCTCGCACAAAGAAAAATTCACCAGACCTGCCTTACACAGTGTGCAGTGCAACAACCATGCCTCATACAATGTGCAGTGCACCAAACCGGTCTCACACAACATGCAGTGCAGCTGACCTGTATAGTACACTGAAAGTGTTGCAGGCAATGTTGAGTGTACTGAACCTTTTGTATACAATGTGCATTGTACTGGATCTGCCTCACACTAAGTTAAGTGCACCAAACCTGCATCACACATTATGCAGTGCACTGGACCTGTCTCATATACTGTGCAGTATATAGTACCAGACCTGCCTCATACAATGTGCAGTGCACCAAACCTGCCTCACACAATGTGCAGTGCACCATACTCCATACTTGCCCCACTTAAAAAAAAAAGACAGCATTGATGCCCCATCCATGCAGCTGCATATACTGACATTACACTCACACTAAAAACATTTACAAAGCAATAACAGTTCCTAACTACCGACACTGCAATCTTGCGCGTCAGGCCACATGTGTATCCCTGTGTAGGTGAGAATGAAGCAGCAATTCCAGGGTAGAACAACACAAGGTATGCCCCATACCAACAACACCCTACTGTGGCAAAATGGCATGATGCCTCTGAAAGTTCATTCAAGATACATAAACAGTGAAAGCCATGCATGCAGCCATAATACCCATAGTCAAGCACATGGTAGTTCATGCAAAACAGCACCCATAACTCTCTATGCTTATAACACAATAGTGCAACACACCCTAGGCTTCAACACCCAAAGACCCGAAATTAAGATATAATATTGTCATATCTTGGGCATAATTGCCTAGCTGAAAAGTATGGTGTAAAAGACATTGGTGCTACCAGTACTGCTGTATGGTACAGAAAACTGGGTAGTAAAGGCAGAGCAGATGAGGAAGCTAGAGGTAATGGAAATGGAGTTCTTGAGAAGGGTGGTGGGATGCACTTTGTGGGACAGATGAAGAAATGAGGACATAAGAGCAGAAGCCAAAGTAGCTCCAATTGTAGAAAAGATCAAAGAGAACAGATTACAGTGGTCCTGGCACATGTGTAGAAAAGCAGAAGACAACCTGGTGAAGAACATTTGGAACAGACAGGCGGAAGGTAAGAGGAAACAAGGACATCCAGCAAAGAGGTGGATGGACTGTGTGAGAGAAGATCTGCAGCAGTCAGGCATGAATGTCAAAGAAGGCAGGAGTGTGGCATTGAATCAAGAGAGATGGGTACATTTAACGTGATACCCCGACCCTATGTAGAAAATGGGAAAAAGGGGGTTGATGATGATGATGACGATTGTGATGATGATGATGATGATGATGAATTGGCTAGGCTTGTAAAGGCTCTTGTGCCATTAGCCTAGTAATCACCTATGAACGTATGTACCTAAACAAGGATAAAACACACGCCACAGTATCATATCAAAATATTTAATGTCAACAAAATATTTCTCAAATAATGAAGTTTATTTATTTATTTATTTTTATTTATTTAAATTTGTTGACCGGGAGTGTCCGACTGGACGTAGGTCCATTTTCAGTGGAGGCCCAGGGAGAGAAGCAACACAGTTAAAATAAACAGACAGTATTTACATTGGATTACATAGTGATTAACAATTTACATAGCAATTACTTACAACATATTTACAGATGAAGAACATAGTACATCAGTAGACAACTAGAATCTTTATCTGTGAAGTTAAAGTAATAAACTCAAAATCACATATCCAGTAAGACATAAAACCATATTTTGTAGCATTGAATAATCCTGCAGAAATGAAAAGAAGTTCCAGTAGCCCATTACCATCCTTGATTGTTCAGTATGAAATCCACATCTGACACCATAGCCAGAGCCACTGCAGATGAAGGCCAGCCTTCTGCAGCCACCTTTGAGAAGCATCCAGTGATGCAGCCCGACTTCAAGTCACAGGCTGCAAGCATAGTGCATGCAGGGTGCAAGTCACAGGCCGCAAGCATAGTGTGTGCAGAGTGCAAGTTACAGGCCACAAGCATAGTGCATGCAGGGTGCATGCCACAGTCTGGAAGCATAGTGTGTGCAGAGTGCATGTCACAGTCTGGAAGCATAGTGTGTGCATGGTGCAAGTCACATGCTGGAAGCATAGTGTGCGCATGGTGCATGTCACAGACTGGAAGCATGGTGTGTGCAGGGTGCATGTCACAGACTGGAAGCATAGTGTGTGCAGGGTGCATGTCACAGTCTACAAGCATAGTGTATGCAGGGTGCATGTCACAGACTGGAAGCATAGTGTGTGCAGGGTGCATGTCACAGACTGGAAGCATAGTGTGTGCAGGGTGTATGTCACAGACTGGAAGCATAGTGTGTGCAGGGTGCATGTCACAGTCTGGAAGCATAGTGTGTGCAGGGTGTATGTCACAGACTGGAAGCATAGTGTGTGCAGGGTGCATGTCACAGACTGGAAGCATAGTGTGTGCAGGGTGTATGTCACAGACTGGAAGCATAGTGTGTGCAGGGTGCATGTCACAGACTGGAAGCATAGTGTGTGCAGGGTGCATGTCACAGACTGGAAGCATAGTGTGTGCAGGGTGCATGTCACAGACTGGAAGCATAGTGTGTGCAGGGTGCATGTCACAGTCTGGAAGCATAGTGTGTGCAGGGTGAACAGTGGAGAAGGAGAAGGAGAAGGAGAGCAGCACAGGATGTCTATAACTAGGTGCATAAATACCTGCCATTGACAGTATTCCCCCTTTGTAAGACAATGTGCCACTCAACATACACTTTGGAATTTTTAATATTTCTTCATAGCAGACACAGAGGACTGCTAACAGGACTCCTCAGTGCTACTAGATGTATTGGAATCATCTGGAACCAAAATAGTGCATAACACATTTTTCTGACCATGGCTGATGTGAGTCCCCCCCTGCCAGCACAGACTGCTTCATGTCTGTTGTCAATGTGGGCTCATCATAAACCTTGAAGAAGATGGCCAAATCCTTCTCATCACTGTAGCCATAATGATGTAAGTCACAGTGGATATTAGCAATATTTTTCTTAATGCATCCTGCTCTTATTACAAGGGCGGCACTATGTTCTCCTCAGCTGCTTCTACCTCATGTTACACTAAGCACTTCCTGTTGGGCTGTGACAAGAGACTACTCTTTGTGGTAATCACTAGTTGTTTATGTTGCTCTCTAAAACAAATCTTATCACCAACATATGTGATGCATAGGTTCCACTTCTAACCATTGAAATTTCAAAACATCGAACTTCTGATCGTCAAGACCAGGACATCGAATTTTGAAACATTGAGCCAAAAAAAGAAAAATACATTTTAACAATGGTATATAGGAGGGCTTTGACCCCTGCACCCCCATGTGGGGGACTGCACCCTGCACACCTCCCTACTTTAATATTCCAACTCCGAGACCGCACTACAGTGGAGTAAAGGGAATTCTCCCATTTAACGCTATATGCAGAAGCACTAAACGGGAGATTTTCCATATCCTATCTGTAGTGCCATCACACAGATGGCACATAGACACACACAGTATGCAGGGAACCTTGGTGACCTGCAAAAACACAGACATTCACCCACCTACACTTACTTTTTCTTCCCCTTCAAACCTTCAATGTTTTAAAACTCGATGTTCTGGTCTCAATGATCTGAACTTCGATGTTTTAAATGCTCGATGGTTTGAAGGGGAACCGATGCATAAGGTCAACTGACATTTAAACATTTTGTGCAGCAACCATAAGAAAGACATTTTGCAGAACAGGATATAAAGCAGGTGCCTAACAAATAGGCTAAATTCACAGCACACTGCAGTGTGTGACATGGCTACATATCACCAATGAAAGGAAACTATGATAGACGTGAAGGGGCACATCTATGGATGGGTAGTTCATAATGTGAAAGCTCACAAATCATGCTGATGCGCATGCATTAAATGGCAACAGATCATGGGAATGTGTATAGGCCATGTCATATCACACACTAATACACATAAACAGCCTGACACAAATAGGGCCACTTTGCACAGCTGCAGAATGCACTCACAGTACTGATGATCTGTCATGTAACAGAACATATAAACATGTACCAACGTACGTGTAACGTTACATACACATAACAACCTACAACTGCATGTTTATCAAACGCATAGCTTTCACACAATAATTGGTCACAACAAACAGGGAAATAATCAGAGCACAAACCAGCAGAAAATATTGGCAGCAGCTAGTCAGGAAAGAAAATAGATATCCATCTGTGAACACATTCCACATGCAGTGGGGTACAGTTATAACATGTCAGTCATAAGGGTCAACATGCTAGCCATGGGAGTAACCTTCAGCACAGACACTGAAGGCTATGAAGGATGAGTGCTATGATCTGCTTCATTTGCCTCTTGTGTGACCTTCAGTAAGGCACTTAAGCAGAGAATGCTTTAGGCTTTAGGGAATATGGGTTAAGCTCTTTAATGGGCACATGGACTGCACGTCCAAGTAACTATGTATGAACCTATTAACCAACATGTAATGAAGTATCTCTGATGTAAGGGCAAGCCATGACATAACATAACATAACATAACATAACATAACATAACATAACATAACATAACATAACATATAACATAACATAACATAACACAAACTCCCTATGATAACTGAGAGCACCTGAATGAATGGATGTGTACATAAAGCCACTGCTAGTCTGTAATGGAATAAATGTATATAACATAATGTGATGTAATGCAACATAACGCAACATAATATAACATAATACAAATTCCCTATAATAACTGACAACACATGGGTGTATATGTACAAATAGCACTGCTCGCCTGAAATGGTATATATGTATATACAGGGTGAAGCATTTCCCTATGATAACCAACAGCACATGAATGGATGTGTACATATAGCCACTGCTCACCTGTAATGGTATATATGCATATAATATAATGTAACATAACATAACATAACATAAATTCCCTATAACTGACAACACATGAATGGATGTGTACATATAGCACTGCTCACCTGTAATGGCATATATGTATATACAGAGTAAAGCATTTCCCTATGATAACTGACAACACATGAATGGATGTATATATATAGCACTGCTAGCCTGTAATGCTATATAATTTGTATATATAGAGTGAAGCATTTCCCTATGATAACCAACAACACATGAATGGATATGTACATATAGCCACTGCTTGCCTGTAATGGTATATATAATGTAACATAACGTAACATAACATAAATTCCCTATAACTGACAACACATGAATGGATGTGTACATATAGCACTGCTCGCCTGTAATGGCATATATGTATATACAGAGTGAATCATTTCCCTATGAGATAACCAACAACACATGACTGCATGTGTACATAAAGCCACTGCTAGCCTGTAATGGTATATATGTATATAACATAACGTAATGTAACGTAACATAACATAACTTAAATTCCCTATGATAACCGACAACACATGAATGGATGTGTACATACAGCTACCACTCATCTCTAATGGTATATATATATATATATATATATATATATATATATATATATATATATATATATATATCTATCTATATATAAAAACATAACTTAACATGATGTAACGTAACATAGCATAACCTATCATAACATAACATAAATTCCTTATGATAACCGACAACGCATACATGGATGTGTACATACAGCACTGCTAGCCTGTAATTGTATATATGTATATACAGAGTGAAGCATTCCCCTATGATAACCGACAGCACATGAATGTATGTGCACATACAGCGACTGCTAGCCTGTAATGGTATATATGTATGTACAGAGTGAAGCACTTCCCTATGATAACCAACAACATGTGAATGGATGTGTACATATAGCACTTCTAGCCTGTAATGGGATATACTTTATTTATTTATTTATTTATTTTACATTTGTTGACCAGGATAGTCCGACTGGATATATGTCCATTTTCAGTGGAGGCCCGGGGAGAAAAGCTCCAAGATAATAGGTTCATGGGCTGGTACTAGGCTATTGGCCCTAGGGCCTATACAAGCCAAGCTATAACAATTCCCTGGATATTTCTTCCCACAATATTTACTTCCCTGGACCCCTGTCTAGAAGGGTGACTGACATGATCCCCGGGGTGAATTTCCTATCTCCCATCCAATCATCAAGGTTCCTTTTGAAGAGGGCGAAGAAGGTGCTCTGCTTGACATATATGGGCAGTCTTTTCCAAAGTATGGAGAGTCTCTGGGTCAGGAACCTATCCCTCTAGCATGTTTTGTTCATTGTGATGACAAGGTTTAGATCCCTGGAGCGTGTGGCTCTGAGGGATTGTGATTTCTTTAAGTGGAGCATGTCCAACGGCTCAGGGTTTGACATGGCCTTGTATGTTAAGCAGATATCGCCTCAGAGTAGACGATATGCCACAGAGTATAGATGGAGTTTTTTTAGATGGTCAGCATATGGCATCTGCTTTAGGCCTGTGAATCTTTTAGTGAGGTATTTCTGCGGCCTTTCCAGCTGTTGCAGATGTCTTGTGAGGTACATACCAAATGGGGCATTATACTCTATAATGGGTCTAATGAAGGATGAGTACAGTGGGACAATGACCTCCTTTTTTCTGGATGAAAAGCCCTTAGTGATGAGGTGTGCCACATAGAAGGATTTCCCAACTGTTCTAGCAATGTGGTTATCGAAGGTGAGACCACTGTTCACCTGTGTACCTAAGTCTCTCATCACACTTTCAATGTTTAGTGTACTGCCACCTATGTGGTAATTCATGGTTACATGTTTTTTTTCCAAAGGGGATAACTATACATTTCTTGGCATTAAGCTTGAGCCCATGGCTCTGGCACCAAGCATCTGTTTCTGTAAGGCCCTTTTGTAGAATATCCACATCATTTGGGGATTCCATAATGGCTCCCAGTTTGCAATCATCTGTGAACTTTGTTAGCCAGAGTCCCTTAGTGTTGGCCTGTACTTCAGAGAAGTAGATGCCAAACAAGACAGGTCCCAGGACTGAACCCTGAGGTACTCCACTTGTCACTTGTCTGGAGCTGGATATGGAGTCGGCTACTTTTATAGTCTGGGTTCTGTCAGTAAGCCAGTTGGCAACCCATCGAGTGACATAGGGATTTATGCCCAACTTAGTAAGTTTATCTATGATTCCAGAGTGGGGGATTGTGTCAAAGGCCTTGGTGTGGTCCAGATAGGCTGTGTGGACAACCTTACCATTGTCCACAGCTCTGGAGACTGATTTGAAGAAGTCAGTCAGGTTCAGGAGACAAGGTAAGCCCTTCATGAACCCAAACTGGGTGGGGTCCACTGTTTGAAGGTTGCCAATGTCTTTGTTTATAAGTTCCATGATAATGCGTTCCATGCCCTTGCAGCTCAGGCTTGTGAGACTGATGGTACGGTAGTTCCCACGAGCCAAGGTGGATCACCCCTTGTGGAGTGGGATAGCTGTAGCTATGAGCCACTCAATAGGCACAAAGCCTGAGGTGACGCTATGATTAAACATGACACTTAGTTGAGGTGCCAGTTCATTTTGTAGTTCATGTAGTACACAGCCCGGGATGTCATCTGGTCCCATGGATGCTGTATTCTTAGCTTTGGAGAGTGCAGTTTCTACCTGTGTGGCCGTGATTACCGGAATTTGGCAATCTTTTGGTATTGAGATGGGCCCTTTAGGGGGTGAGAGGGGGGTGAAGTTGGAACTAAATCGATCTGCTAGGATATTGTCAATATCCTTGGGATCACTATATTTAATGCCATTCTATTGTAGTTCAGAGCATATATGAGCATTGCCATTTAGATTATTGACATAACTATAGAATGCCTTGTGGTTGTCTTTGGAATCTTTGGCAATTTTATTTTTGTAACTAGCTTTTGAGGATTTTATGAGGGATCTCAGCTTCTTACTGAGGCTGGTAAGGGAGTTTTTTGCATCCTGGTATTTTTCTCTTTTCTGCAAAAGTTTCTTCCTTCTGTTGTATAGTTTGTTTATAGTAGGGGACCACCAGATTTGCTTACTTTTTTGGAGGAGAGCATCTTGGTTCTATTTGGGATGGCACGATTCATGCATGAGTGGATGTGCTCATACAGTGCCTTAATGTAGGATTCAGCAGTCAAACTTTCAGATCCTGTCTGTATGGGTGTCATGAAGTGTGTATCACTTCTGACTTGAGTAGCATGAATTTGGCTTTGGAGAAGTTTTTTACGGAGGTTTCCTTACTGGGGGGTGGGGGTGGGATGTGGATGTCAAGGGTGATTTGCTTATGCTCAGACCTGATTAATGAGGGGGTGACCACTGGTGTGGAGCATCTATCGCCCATGTTGGTAATGACAAAGTCTAGGATATTGGAGCCTTTGGTGGGACAATAAATTAGTTGATCCAGGGCATTGGAATTTATGAATCCCAAGAACCATTGGGGAAAGGTATTGGTACCCGAGTAGTTTTCCCAGTTAATGGCAGGGTAGTTGAAATCACCCAGTATTAGGGTGTTTGGTTGTATCTTAATATTTTCCAGTATTTTTAGAAAGGTGTAGTGAGAATCTAGGGGCATGGTGGGGGATCTGTAGCAAGCTACAGTTTGGATTGCAGTCTTACCTAATGTTAGTTGCACCTGGAGAATTTCAGATGCATTTTGTTGGGCAACCAGCCTGGAGATGTGAATATCCTTGGTGAATATGGACACTCCTCCACCTTTAGTGTTTTGGTCTTGGTTTGGTAGCCTAAAAGTGTGGTAAGCATTGTAGCCTGGTATTTCAGGGGTACTCTCTGGAGCCTTGAACCAGGTCTCAGTTACTGCACAGATATCAATGTTCGCCATTTTTAGGAGTGCCTCGAGGGAGTGCATTTTGAGGTTGAGACTTCTAGCATTGAGTAGCATTACCTTCAGAATTTGCATGCTTGTATTGGTTATGGTGGTGGTTTTGTCCTTTGAACCTTGCTTAAAAAAGGTACTATAGGGGTGGCAAGAGCTTTATCCAGTAACCTGAATCCCAATGATGACAGGTGCAGACCATCTCTGGCAAAGCATCGTGGTTTGTTGATCATGTCTTCCCAGGCAGGCAGTTACTGGATCCCCTTTGAATGACACCAGAAGCTTAGCCAATTGTTAAAGTCAATCATTTTGCCCTTATACTGTGGTATCATTCTGGGCCAAGGCAGGATGTTATTCAGGGCTAGGGTCATACCTCCCTGGGTCACATGATCTGATAGCTCTTCCATGTCTCTTTTCATGTAGTCCAGGGAGGTACGTCTCAAGTCATTCACTCCAACATGGACAATAACAGAGTCGTATTTGTACTAGTTGTGGAGTGACTTGAGTGCATGTGTTATGTGGCAGATCCTGGCACCCGACAGACAGCTGACTGTAATTTTCTCCTTTTTCAGCCTGGCGAGTGGGACATCAGTGTGCCTGACTATAGAGTCACATATGACTAAAGTGTTGGGTATATTGTACTGCCTTAGGGGCTGTTGTTGAGTGGCACACTGGTGTGGTCAGCTATGTGTCACTTTGGTTGTGACTGGTGTTTGTTTGCGTTTCAGCTTTGGAGGTCCTTGTTGCTTGGGCAGGTTAGTGTTAAGGCCCTCTGCATATGTGGGTTATGTGTGGGTGTTGATGGTGTGGGTTTTGAAGGTCTATGTGTTGCTTGAAGTGTAGTGCAGGTGTTAACCTTTTTCTCTTGATTGTCTAGCACAATCTTGGCTGGAGAGAGCTTTGCTTCCAGTTTGGCTATGTAAGTGCATCTCTCGCAGGTTGTAGTGTTGGATGGTAGGAGTAGAGGGTTGTCTGTGTACGTGAGGCAGTTGCCGCATTGCCCCAGTATGCCCAGAGTCACCAGTTGGACAGGAGAAATAACCAGAAGCTGACCCTTGGACATGCCTGTTTAGGTGCTTTTTTTGTAAAGTACAAGACCTGTTTTCCCTTACCTTTGCAAGGTACTTTGCAATTATAGGCTATTTAGTGCTTACAATTAATTTCTCCTTATTGACAAGGAGAGTTGAGTGCTTGTATCAGTTTCAGGCTTCCTAGTGCTTTCCAGCAGGTTCTAGAGCAAGTGCTAGTCACAGGGGTTCAGATTTTAGTACTACTACTGAGAAACCAGCTAGTTTTTATGGAAAATTTGAAGAGCAGACTTTCTGGCACCTGGAATAGTTTAACCGTAGTCCCGCAGTACTGCACAATGCGAAAAGTGTGCAAACACACGTGTTTTTAAGCCAGAAAGTTGAAAGGGATAGAAATCAGCCTAAAAACGCTAATAAAATTACAATTTCAGAGCTGAAAACCACTCCTCTAGTGTTAGATAGGCAGTACAATGCTCACCACTCCCACTGGTAAGCATTAGGACTTCCCTCTACCACAGCAAGGTCTGGATAGCTCTGAACACAGAAAATAAAGTCCTGAGACAAGGAAAGCCTGGGATCTGGACTCTATTGGCTAGGAAAGGTGGGAAACGAGCAAACAAGATTTTTTTTTTTTTTTTTTGTTAAAAAAGGCTAAACAATGCAATAATACAGTAAATAAACACAGAAAAGGCTAACAAACTTGAGTGTGTAGTACTAAACAGTAAATGCAATTAAAACTCTACAAAATTAGCAATTTAAAACATTTTAAATGAAGCAAGGCAAGTGCACAACTGAAAAAAATCTTTAAGAGGCAGTAATACAGTAGAATAAGTAGCTAGTCTACATATACAGAGAAGTCTATATATAGAGAAAAGCAGCTAAAGCACACTTAACTCAGATGCAGTGCAACCTGGAGCACTTGAGTTGTAGCAATATTAAGGCAAATACAGTTTTAATCTTCTTCTTCTAGTTTTTTTGTGATTAGGGGTCGCCACAGCAGATCATCTGTCCACTCATGATTGGCTGTGGAGTTTTACGGTGTCGAGTTGCCAGCCTTCCACCCAACCTTCCACAGAAGGCACACACATGCACACACTCACACCTAGGGCCAATTTAGAGTGTCCAATCCCCCTACTGCATGTCTTTGGGATGTGGGAGGAAACCAGAGCACCCGGAGGAAACCCACGTGACCACAGGAAGGACATGCAGACTCCGCACAGAAGGCACCCAAGCCAAGAATCGAACCAGAGAACCTCTTGCTGTGAGGGGACAACCCTAACCGCTGCACCACCATGGCTGTCCTAAATACAGTTTTAATAAATGCACTAAAATATACTCTATTTCCGAAATGTTTCAGAAGCATAGTCAGAACACAAGGAGATTCAGGCAATTTTTTTTTTTTAAAGAAAGGAAGAAAGGAGGAACAGAAGGCGTTCTCAGATGTTCTGTCTGTATTAGGTAGAATGAGCTAATGACAATATACTGGGAGGAGTGTCCCAGATCAAATTTACAGTAGGGGTGTGCAACTGCAAAGTAAACACTACAGAAATCTTTATGACAGCAGTGAGCCACAAAATGAAATTTTTTAAACAGATAAAGGAGCAAGAAGATACTACAGAATGCTTTTAACTGCAAACAAATCAGTTACCCATGCAGATTCATTAATAGCAATAAAATACAGTAAAATGTATGCAGCAGGCAATAAAAAGTGCTATATATAAATTGCTAGAAGCAATAACCAGTATAAAAAACAGGATACTTATTTATATATCTCAGATCAGAGTTGTAGCCAGTGCCCCTCCTCCACGCTGCTCAGTGTGTATTGACAGAAATCCTCTCAATGTTAGGGCTTAAATACCAGAAGATATAACCTTAGACAACTTTTTTTTTAAAAAAAGCACAAAAGAACCAGCCCCCATTAGCCAGAAGCCAATCAACACAATCCTGCCACAAAGGTAAAGAAAGGCTTCTGCTAATTCAAGATGGCCTGTTCATGTGCTTAGAACAATCACTGCAAAAACAAACAGGCCCAGAGCCACAAATCTGAACTGGACAATACTAAAGCTATTAGCCTACACTCCTTTAGGCAGTAAACACTACAGAAATCTTTATGACAGCTGTGAGCAACAATACTAAAGCTATTAGCCTACACTCCTTTAGGCAGTAAACACTACAAAAATCGTTATGACAGCTGTGAGCCAAAAATGATTTATTTAAACAGATAAAGGAGTAAGGAGACTCTACAGAATGCATTTAACTGCAAACAAATCAGTTACCCATGCAGATTCATTAATAGCAAGAAAATACAGTAAAAAGTATGCAGCAGGCAATAAAAAGTGCTATATATAAATTGCTAGAAGCAATAATCAGTATAAAAAACAGGATACTTATTCATATATCTCAGATGAGAGTTGTAGTCAATGCCCCTCCTCCAATCTGCTCAGTGTGTATAGACAGGAATCCTCTCAAAGTTAGGGCTTAAATACCAGAAGATACAACCTTAGACAACTTTTGTTTTAAAAAAAGCACAAAATAACCACCCCCACTAGCCTGAAGCCAATCAACACAATCCTGCCACGAAGGTAAATAAAGGCTTCTTCTAATTCAAGATAGCCTGTTCATATGCTCAGAACAATCACTTCAAAACCAAACAGGGCCAGAGCCAGCAAATCTGAACTGGGATAATACTAAAGCTATTAGCCTAAACTCTTTTAGGCAGTAAACACTACAGAAATTTTTATGACAGCTGTGAGCAACAAAATGAAAGTTTTTTAAACAGATAAAGGAGCAAGGAGACTCTACAGAATGCTTTTAACTGCAAACAAATCAGCCATGCAGATTCGTTAATAGCAATAAAATACAGTAAAATGTATGCAGCAGGCAATAAAAAGTGATATATATAAATTGCTAGAAGCAATAACCAGTATAAAAAACAGGATACTTATTTATATATCTCAGATCAGAGTTGTAGTCAGTGCCCCTCCTCCACTCTGCTCAGTGTAATAATACACATTGAACATTTAGTAAATGCTAGTTTCAAGCAGATTACAGTCATAAGCAATACCAGCATTTAGCATATATTGTACTAACTTATTATAAAACACTTTACAAAACATAACATTATTTTCAATGTTATATATACATAACATTACATTCATATTTAAGACACATTGAGCAGCAGTTATATAATTGACCCTTCCTGAAATGATGTCGTAAAAAAAGTTAGAAGTAGTTTAAGGTAAGTCACCTAAGTAATAGAGAGGTTACTAGTCAGGGTTAGTGCAAGGACATAACCAATGAGTTTTGAAGTATTTCTTGAGTTTGTTTTTGAATCGAGTTAGTGAGGGTTCTAGGGTCAAGTCAGCTGGAAGTCTGTTCCATGTTTTTCCATCATCGTTGGCAGAGAGTCCCTAGCTGAGTAGCTGGATTTGTATGTTTGAACTAGGAGTCTAGTGGATGATCGCAGTGGCTGAGTTTTGGTGTAGGGGCTGATAATATTTTTTAGTGCAGGTGTATTTTCTGGTTGGTAAAGGACTTTATGTGCCACCATTAGCTGGTTAAACTGCAGTAGGCTAGGCAGTTCAAGCCATCCTAGGTGATTTAGTTTGAGACAGTGGTGTGTCCGGTAGACTGTGCCAGTAACAAATCTGGCAATGTGGTTATATCAGGATGATAGTTTATTAAGATCTGTTTTGTTTAAGTTGGAGAATCGATGTGAGGAGTAGAGAAGAGTTGATTGTAGATGGGAATGGGCAATTGCAGTTCTAGCAAGTGGGGTAAGGAAAGGTTTGATTCTGTAAAGAAAGCCAAGTTTTTTATTAATGGTTTTGATAGTTTGATTGATATGCACATCAAACTTCAGGTTATCAACTATGACACCCAGTAGTTTAGTTTGGGCTTCTGGGGAGATGGTAGTGCCATTGTTAGCGGTTATGTTGAAGGATGGCAGGGGGGTCCTGCATTTGGGATAGAAGTAGAGCAGCTTAGTTTTCTTGGGGTATAGGATTAGATGTTGATTGGAGAGCCAATTTTCCACTGTATTGTAGGTATTTTGGGTTGATGTGAATAAAGTAGCTGGTGAGGTGTGAGAACAAATCAAGGTGGAGTTATCCACATATTGAATGCAGGTAGCATCTGGGATGACTGAATAAAGGTAATTGATAAAGATGGAGAAAAGAAGGGGTCCTAGTATCGAGCCCTGGGGGACTCCTAATGTGATGGGTAGGGGAGATGATAGCTTGTCCTGCCCTAGGACTGCCTGTTGCCTGCCCTGCAGGTAGGATTGAAACCACTGGAGTGCATGGTTGTTTAAGGAGAAGGCCTGCAAGGTATTTATAAGCATTTTGTGGTCAACCATGTCAAAAACCTTGGATAGATCTAGAAAAAGTGCTGATAATAGTTTGTTATGCTTACGGTTGTGGTTAATGACATTAGAGAAAGAGAAGAGGGCAGAAGTAGTACTGTGGTGTGGCTTAAAGCCATGCTGAAAGGTGGACACCAGCTTGTTCTGTGTGAGGTTGTGCATGAGCTGCATGTGTACACACTTCTCCATAATTTTAGCTAGAGGTGACAGAATAGCTATGGGTCTAAAGTTTGACAATTCAGGGGAACTGCCTCCTTTATGGAGAGGTATGACATGGGAGATTGTCCATATAGAGGGTTCAGTAACTTTATATATAGCTCTGTCAATCAAGATTGAGATGGGGGTATGCTATGGTGTCAGCAGCCTTTTGTAGATAGTCTGCTGGGTGGAGGTTGGCAGCCAAGGTGGTGGGTCTTAGTTTCAGTAGGGCATGAATAAGTTGAGTAGGAACAGGTTGGAAGGTAAAGTATGTTTGGGTACTGGGTGTGGCTGCATTAGAATTAGAGCCATTGGTAGAGTTGGCTGGCTAGAGGCTGGATAGCCTCCGTGAAGAAGCTGTTGAAGTTATTAGCAATGTCTACTGGGGATTTTTGTTGGGAAGCTGGGGGGGGGTAGAGTGGTGGTTTGGCCTGGGTGGAGTAGTTTTATTCCTGCCCAGAACTCTTGAGGTTTGTTTTGGTGTTTTTGCAATAGATAGTAGTAGTAGTAGTAGTTATTTTTGTCTAAGGTTATGGATTGTTTGGTGTCATTCCTTAGCGGTCTGAATCTTAGTTGATCAATTGGGGCTTTTGTTTTTTGGTAGGTGGCCCATGCTTTGTTTCTGAGTGAAATTATGGTTTTGGTATCTTTAGAAAGTCATGGTGCAATGTTAACTTTGGTTCTAATAGACTGGATGGGCACATGGGATTTAAGAATAGCAAAGAATTTGGTGTTAAAATATACTACTGCTTCATCTAGGGGAAGACTTTTTAGTACTGACCAGTTGCATGCCTTAAGTTCATTTTGAAACTTGGTGAGAATAAAATTCTTGTTGTTTCTTAATGTTCTATAGGTGGGTTGGTAGGAGCAGGCTACTTTGAGCTTGATTACATAGGTGAGACAGTGGTAACTTTGGTCATCAGGCAAAGTGCCTGATTTATAGGATTGAAGATGGGTGTTAAACGAGTATCCAGTCTAGGGTACTTTCCTTTTTATTGGGTTTTCCTGTCCTGGTGGGAGAGGTTATGATTTGAGTAAATCCATAGAGGTTTATGTAGATTGTGGGGGTTTCACAAGAGCAAGTGTTCCAGTCAACGTTGAAATCCCCAAGAACAATTGTTTCTTGGGGGTAGTTATTGGATAACCAATATAAGAAGTCTTCTAAGGTTTCTGTGTTCCTCCCTGGGGGAATGTAGACAGACAATGTTTACATTTTTGTTTTTATTAATTTGTAGTTTTGAGATAAGAATTTCAGCATTATTAAACTGGGGTGGTTGTCTGGTGTCTATGCTGACAGATAGGGTAGACTTGTAAAGTATGGCTACCCCCTCCACCCTTTCTGGTGGTATGGTCTAGTTGAAACATATTGTACCCTGCTGGCAGACTCTCATGGTCCTTGGTGGCAGGCTTTAGCCACATTTCTGTTAGGCATAATATATATGGGGAATGAACAGCTAAGATGGCATGCAGGTGCTGAGTTTTGTTATTTGTGCTCCTAATGTTTAGATGGCAGGCCAGCAGTGAGTCAGAAGGTCTATTTGTTGGAGCTATAGTGTTGGGGGTATAGTAGGGGGCTTAGGGTCAACAGGTGGGGATGGACCACGGTTTGAGTGGATGTCGCCATCCTTTGTGAGGTTGTAGTGTACCCTGAGTATGGGTTTTAAGATTTTGAATAAAGTTTTGTAATAGTGTCTAGTTTTAGAACTAATGTAACTTGGACTAGTAAGATGGTAGTATTTAGGGGTTAAGGAGGTAAGCATGAGGGAGGTCAGAAGGGTGCATTATTATCTGTTGTAGATGGGATGGATGTTTGGAATTTAGGGTAGTGGAAACCTGGGTGGCCCTGACATTCGTAGGTGGATAGGAGATATGGGATGGGTAACAGGGTTAGAAGTAGAGTTATTAAGACTATTGTGGGTGATAGCATACCTACTGAATGAGACTTGAAACTTAGGCAAAAGGAATAGTAGAGTTGGAGGACTGGTGGTAACAGGTTGAGGGTGGTGCTGCTGAGTGACAAGTTGTTACTGATTGGTTTAAAAAAGTGGGTTGTGGTCTAGTAACAATAAATGTAGCAGCACCAGGGGTGGGAGAGATTTGGGGGCAGAGTAGGGTACGAAGTGAGCCCGAGCAAAGCGAGCGCAAGCAGAGCACGGATGAACCAATGCCTGTGCTAAGTTGTAGCAGTTTAACCTGTTGGAGGAAAGGGGGGGGGAGAGAAGGTGGTAGGAGTGATTAGAGGAATACCTGGATTGACTCAAGATACCGCACCAGAGGTAAGTTGAATGTAAGGGCCTAAAATCTGCACTCAGTACTTCAGTGTTACTTGCACTCAGCACTTTAATTTTACTTATATATGTATAAATACTTATATATGTATATACAGAGTGAAGCATTTCCCTATGATAACAGACACATGAATGGATGTGTACATATAGCCACTGCTCGCCTGTAATTCTATATATGTGTGTATATATATATATATATATATATATATATATATATATATATATATATATACAGAGAGTGAACCATTTCCCTATGATAAATGACAACACATGAATGGATGTGTACATATAGCCACTGCTTGCCTGTAATGGTACACAATGCAGCCTTCCCCACATCACCAGCACTCCACCTAATACATGCACTCGGAGTCTTTACCATCTCCTGTAAGCACCTTGGAAATAACTGAATTGTTGGTACTGCCTCTCTGCATTCCCCACTGGCAGGCCTATACCCTGGCAGCCCCAGTATCTAGCTGCAGTTCAGACAATGCATATTGCCAATGCCTTGTGTCTTGATAGCACTATATGTGCTATGAAGTGATGATGCAGTACATAGGAAGCAGGACAAACAGTTGTTGGGAATAATGTGACATCCTACAAACTGCTCAGTCCAAGACTCCTTGTGTGTGGCAGCACATCTGTAGTCTGCAGTGCTCACAGGCTCTGCAAGGTCTGACTCATAAAAAGATTCAGATGATAGTTCCATGATTGCAGATTTGGAATTGTTGGTTTGCTATGTTAATAAAGGGACCAGGTTCTGCTGCAGTTCCCAGTGGGCATGGCTCAGCAGTGTCAGTCTGTTAGGGGTGGGCTGCTCATGGATGCAGAAGTAGATGTGTATGTAGTGTGCACTACTTTCCATTCCTTTGTAAAATATAATGTGCCACATGATGCCAGACAAAGTCGTGATGATGATATTGTTGCTCAGTTATTTCATAAGTTTGGGTTTGGCATTGTCCTTCATTGGGAATGGGATTTTTTGTTTTAACAGTTTGTGTTTAGCTTATCTTGAGGTTTGTGTTGCTCAGTTATGTTATACTGAGCAGCTCATCACCCGTTCAAGGATATCAGGTACCAGCCTGTAGTTGCTGGGGTGTACATCTATAACTGTACATCCAAAATCACTGTCCTCACTCCACAGTGTATTCTGTGAGTCACATATTTGTTTATCAGGGATTATGCTGTGAATATCTGCTTGCATACCTACTGCATACCTGGACACCTTCAGGTATGTAGTAGTACATGCTGATTCTCCATAGTGCAGAGGTCTGCATGAATTACTCAAGGCTATGGTAGGAGATTTGGAATACGTACTGCTGACTTTATGCAGTTATGGACACTGACTCTAACTTTTTAAAGAATTATAATAGGTTCATAGATTTAGTACTAAGCTAACTGCCCTTGTGAACCATTTTAAGTCTAGCCAATTGTCTCTTGTGAGACTCAAACCCTGTACCTTGTGCTTGCAAGCCAAACACCTTAACCATTAGACCACCCTCCCAACTGTATGACTGCAAGCCGTTAAGTTTGCAAGTATGTAGACATCTTAGAAAGTGTCTGGAATTTATTTATCCCTTTGACAATGTGGGTAGAACATTGACCCATATGGAAACTTCTCGGTCTCAGCAAGGACAAAAAAGCAGAAACAAACAAAAAAAGAAAACAATGAAAATGACATTTTTACACTTACAATACAAATTGTATATAAACAATGCATGGTCATGGGAAGAATTATCATGCAAATCATCAGTAATGACACAAATTGTATATTAACAATGCATGGTCATGGGAAGAATCATCATGAAAATCATCAGTAATGACACAGGAAACCTCCAGACATGACCTAACCCAGTTTGGTTTCTTCAAGGGCAGTCATGCCTACTCAACCTGGTGAACTTCTTTGAGAAGGTCACTAAAGCAATGGATGAGGGCAAAATGGTTTACACTGTCTACATTGACCTGGTCAAGGCATTTGACACAATATCCCACTCTGGCATTGTTGACAAACTCAGGAAGCTATGTACAAACCCTTATGTCACCAGCAGGCTGACAGCTAGGACCTAGAAAGTTAGAATTGTGGAGTCTACCTTTTCAAAGAGGCCAGTCACAAGTGGAGTTCCTCAGGGATTGGTCTTGAGACAACTCCTTTTTGGTATTTACTTCTCTGAAGTCAAGGACAATGTCACTGACCTCTGGATAACTAAATTTACAGATGATTGCAAATTAGGAGCTGTGAATGAATGCCCCACTGCCACAGAAGTTCTCCAGGAAGGGCTGACACTAGCAAACAGCTGGTGTCAGAATCATGGAATAAAACTAAATGACAAGAAATGTCCAATAGTATCCTTCGGGAAGTTACCCACCCCACTAACTATCATATTGACAATACACCCCCTAAGAGTTGCCCCAGTAGTCAGGGACTTGTGGACACACATGGACAGATCTAGCCTTTGACCATCATGTGTCTACAGTAGTGAGGAAATCATTCTATGTTATCCAACGTATAAACAAAGGTATGTCATCTAGGCCTAAGGAAGTAATTGTTCCTTTGTATTTGGCATTCATCAGACTATCATTGAATACAATGCCGCCTTTAGTATATGTACCTAACCAGGCATATCCAACAGTGGAATGTCCTCAAAGGTTCCTCACTAAAAAGAATACATGGCATAAGAAACATGTCCTATGCAGATGTCCTCATGGACCTACCCCTCTAATTTGTTTCCTACAGGCTGTTGAGGGAAAATCTGTGCCTGGCATACAAGTCATTGTCAGACCCCACCCTGATGGACCTCCTGCATATAAACAAAACAAACACGACTTTGTCACTGGAGAGACAGGCATATATCCCTGATGCTACCACTTCTCTGGAAAGGCTGCCCATCCTTGTGAAGCATAGTTCCTTCCTAGCTCAATTCAAGTGTAACTTGGACACATGGATAGGGAACAGGAAATTCATCCCTGGTTTAGCATTAAAGTTGAATGCTTGAGGTTTCAACCAGATCAATGGGTCACTGATTGACTGGAGAAAATCCAGCATATTTTTTTCTCAATTACATATTTCCCAACCAAGGGAAATGGGGTGAAAACATCCTCATTGACCATTCTGTGATTATCATTACTAAGGGCACAGGCAGCCTGTAAATGGTTCACCTCTCAGGCCCCTGCTTGAAAATGTTTCACTTTCCAAACCCCTGATTTGGGATGCATGGCCAGGCTTAAAAAGGACCTTGTGGTCATTAGCCTAGTAAACACCAACATACCTTTGAAACTATAATTAATACTATAATGCTGGCATCATGAGTAAGTCATTGGAATATGTACAATATTTACAAAAGTCAGTGTTTAAAGGCTAGACAGTGGGTGGGGGTGAAGAGATAGCAAACTGTTAAAATGGTTACTACCAAGAGAAAGAAATGAAGGATCAGAGGGGTGAAAAGTAGAGGAATATGATTGCAAGAATAAAATGGGTGGGTTAAAGGCTTAAGGAGTAACATTTTGTGAAGGAATAGGGGAGGGGTGGATTTCAGTACTGTTTTGGGTAGTCAAAGAAGCAAGTCATTTTTTTCTAAAAGATACTGACCACCTTTTAATGTATGATGCAAAGGCATTGCAAATCACAGAAGTTTCATATTTTCATATTTTAAGGTCACATAAATACCAATCAGTAAAAACTAAATGAAAAATCCAGCCAAGCTGGAACTTCCAATGAGTGACCTCTCAAACCTCTTGAATCAGTGGCATGTGAGATATATGCCAATTAGCTGAAACACCTAGTGTTCATAAGGGTTATTTGCATATATCCCATGTGCCTCTGATTCAAGAGGTTTGAGAGGTCACTCATTGGAAGTTCCAGCTTGGCTGGAGTTTTCATTTAGTTTTTACTGACTGTTTTTTCAGTGTGACCTTTTCACTCATTATTTTAGTTTGTTATTTAGGAAATTTTGCAGTCACCCTAATGATAAAGGACATCAGCTGGGTATAACAGTCCTATGTTTCTTATGCTTAGTCACACACTTTGCTTATGCTGTGCTGCTGAGATTATAGCAAGGTTGAAGTAGTGGGGTTTGGCTTTATTCGACTAATGTTGTTTAGTAAAATGATGAAACAAGTCATGTGCATTCAGAATTGCCATTTAGCTGAAACACCTGGTGTTCATAAGGGTTATTTGCATATATCCCCCATGCTTCTTATTCAAGAGGTTTGAGAAGTCACTCATTGGAAGTTCCAACTTGGCTGGAATTTTCATTTAGTTTTTACTCATTGGTTTTTCAGTGTGATCTTCTCACTCATTATTTTAGAAGGTCACATAAAGAAGTAATCCTTATATTAAAGTTGAATGCTTGAGGTTTCAATCAGATCAATTGGTGACTGGCTGAATGGAGAAAATCCAGCATATTTTTTTCTCAATTGCATATTTCTCAACAAAAGGAAATGGGGTGAAAGCATCCTCATTGACCATTCTGTGGTTATCATTACTAATCCAATAATCTACTGACTAGATTCACTAAAACTTTTTTTCTATACATGCAGATTGCGTAGAGAAACCAGAAATACATTGGGATGAAAATGAGAATAACCTTATATGTGGAAGTGAAAACAACCGCTACCAATACTTGCTGTGTATTCTGTATCAAAATGGCCAATACATGCGAGAGTCTCCTGAACAGTATTCTGGGAGACCTACTGAGAGATTTGTCTTACCTCTCCCTGAGATGCCTGCTGGGATTGAGCTCAGCTGCATATGCTATACAGCTGAACCATCAAGATGGACTCACATTAATACTATTATTACTAGAGGAGGACAAAGTAAGTAGCATCTTACTGGGATATGCAATTGGTCACTAATAGCTATGTCACTGATTTGTATTGAAACTGATATTTTACTAGCAGTGTCAATATCTCTAAAGTAAATATACTTCACAAAAATAACTAACAAACAGCTGTAAAACTGTATGGGACACCCCACTGCCAGGGGTAAGCACACAATATAAAACAGAAAATGGTACAACATAAAAAAGTATTTTTTCTCCTGGAGCATCCAAATTAATGGACATCTCCTACCTTACTATAAAGAAAATAGTCAAATTCATGTCTGCTCACTCAAGTAATTTGCAGATGTGGTAATATAACTAAAACATTGTATTCATTCATTTGTTTATTTATTTATTTACACGTGTTACCGGGTAAATGTCCAATTGGACTGAAAACCCATTTTCAGCAGAGACCAGGAGAGAAAAGCTCCATACATATGAAAAAATAATAGGTTTACAAAGTATTATAGTGTTTTACAACTTATAGATAAGATGCATAATAAAAGTTACACAAAGCAAATAAGTTACAAATAGTTATACAAGGTAAATACAGCAACAAGAAAAAACAGAAGGTACAAGAAATAATGGAGTAAGCAACTAACAAATTATGACTGTGCACTGAAATACATTAATATGGCAGATAGATATAACAACTATAAGACTGGCTAGAGCAAATGCTGGGATATGAAGCCGTGCACCTGGAGTATATTTAAAGGCTGGTAGGTGAGACAATTGAGAGCAATAAAATATAATCAGGAGTCTGAAGTAGTGGAGAAGTAGGATTCCTAGTCAGGATTAGAGCATGGATAGAGCCAGTGGTTGGTGAGGTATTCTCTCAGACTTTGCTTGAATGTGGAGGTGTTATTAAGTTTAAGAATATGCTGGGACAACTGGTTCCAAGACCTGGAAATTTTGTTAGAGTACAGTGAGTTGCCAAAACTGTTTGCAGATTTGGTTACTTTTAACAGGTTTATCAGATGTTTGAAGGTCTCTGAGGTTAGTATTAGTTTGAATTAAGTCTTTTAGAGCTGGGCAGGAATCAAGTTTGTTTAAAATGTTGTGTGCAAAGGTGAGTTGGCTTAGTTGTAGCAAACTGAGTAGTTCAATCCAGTTGAGCTTTTTTAGGGCTAGGCAGTGGTGCTCCCTATAGGGTAAGTTGACCGCAAATTTGGCTATTTTATTATAGCATGTCTCTAGTTGGCTGAGTTCAGCCTTTTGTAAATTAGTAAAGATTTGTGATGAGTACAGGAGAATGGAGAGAATAAATGAACTGGCTGAGGCTACTCTGGAGGCATTTATGAGAAAGGATTTGACTCTATAGAGTTGACTTAATTTTATGTGAACTTTTTTTATAGTTATTGCTATCAAGTTCGGCCTCAGGTCAAGTGTTGCCCTAGGGCTCCACAATGGCCCACACACCACCTGGTGCCCCCATCCTGGTCTATTTACACCATCCAGTTTAGTGGAAAAGCACTCCTGCTAGAGTGGTGCCTTAGGCGTCCGCCTAGTTGGCCTATGCCTAAGACTGGCGATGATTGCTATGTGTTTGTCAAGTTTTTGGTTGATTGTCTAATGTGACACCAAGGAGTATGGTGTGATCTACAGGTGTGATAGCAGTCTAGTTGGAGGAATAGGTGGTAAATGAAGGGTACATAGAGGCTGACCTATTTTTCGTGAATACCATGAGCTTTGTTCTTTTTTTGTTTGTTTTTTTTTGGATTGAGAATGAGTTCATTCTCTGCTAGGTAGGTTTCCTTGTCAAGCAGTGATTTTTTTTTGTTTTTGTGGAGTTTGAGGGAGGTGGGAGCTGAGCAGATGACTGAGGTGTCATCTGCATATTGGATTATGTAGCAGGCTTGGTAGCAGTGTGCAGGTTATTAGTAAATATGGGGAAAAGAAGGGGGCCTAAAATAGAACCTTGTGGTACACCTACTAAGATAGGGAGGAGCAGGGAGAGGTTATTGGCCCATTTGGTGGCCTGTTGTCTGTTGGACAGGTAACTATGAAACCAGTGAAGGGATGTGGAACTCAGGTTATATGCAGCAAGTGTATTGAGGAGTTTTTGGTGGGAAATGGTGTCAAAGGCTCTTGACATGTCAAGAAAGACTAAAGAGACAAAAAGGCCTTTGTTTTTAAGGAGTGTCACAGTGTCAGTGAAACTAATCAAGACGGTACTGGTACTATGCTTGGGCCAGAATCTGTGTTGCATTTTGGAAACCATGTTGTTATTAGTAAGTAATCAATGAGTTGATGGTGGATGCAATTTTGGCTAGGGAAGAGAGAAGAGCAATGGGGTGATAGTTGGAGAGGTCGGTAGATTGGCCAATTTTGTGGAGTGGTATGATGTGAGAAATTTTCCAGATATAGTGGATGTAGCTCTCAGATATGGAGAAATTAATGAGTATGGAAACAGGATAGCAGATAGATGAAGAAGAAGCTAATTTTTAAATTAATTTGGCAGAAGGTCCGCAGCAGGAGATGAGGGTCTAAGCTTGGTGAGAAGCATTTTGATGAAGCTAGCTTGGACAGGTAGAAATGTGAAAGGGTTTGGGGAATTACTGGGATTAGGTATCGTTAGAGGTTCAATTGGCTTATTTTGCAAGAGGGATTCTATAGAGTTGCTGAAATGTAAGTCACTCCGGAGCAGCTCTTTTGAGTGTGCACCTTTAACCCCTAGTGGGCGTGGCTTAAGCCTTTAAAAACTAAGTTATCACCTTACAGTTCTAGAAAACTCTCATTGAAAGAGGTCAAATATCAATAGAGTTGTGTTTGCCATCACATATGGTTCAAGACAAAATATCCTGGTACCTTGTAAGTAACATGGTTTTGGAATTATTAATGAAAATATGAACAATCAATATTTGACACCTAGAGGAGCAGTAGGGGTTAACTGCAGAAGACACCTGGAGGAGCACTCGGCTGTAATGAGTTAAATTGTGTGGCTAGGCTATCTGAAGCATTACAGGTGCTAGGCGTGGGGTGGAAGGTTTGCCAGGTTTCAGGAGTCACTTATCTGTGAATTTATTTCTGCTGAATATCTGAGCTGTTTGGTTGGCTGCTATATACCTGCATCAACTGTATTACAAGCTGCACTAAGTACAAACTTGCAGTGTTAAAGATAGTCCTGCATTTTATTTTTATGTTTATTTATTTGTTTCATTGAATATCATGTTAAAGATAGTTCTTCATTTTAATTTTCTATTTATTTATTTGTTTTACTGAATATTGTGGTCTCAGTCTCTCTGCAGTTAGTGGGGGTTATTGTTTTTACTTCACTGATACTCAGTGTTGAACTCTTAGCCTAGAGGGTTTCTTTGTGCTTATAAGTGTTAGTCACTTATCTGTGAATTTATTTCTGATGAATATCTAAGCTGTTTGGCTGGCTGCTATATACCTACAGCAACTGTATTCCAAGCTGAGCTAAGTACAAACTTGCAGTGTTAAAGATAGTACTGCATTTTATTTTTTCTGTTTATTTATTTGTTTCATTGAATATTGTGTTAAAGATAGTACTGCATTTTATTTTTTTGTTTATTTATTTATTTCACTGAATATTGTGGTCTCTCTGTCTCTCTGTAGCTAGTTTCAAGCCCTCCCTCCCTGTTCTTGTTGTGGTATTAATCTTGGTGGCTTTGGAATTGCCCACTCCTCTTGTAAATTTGTGTAAGAACACTCCTCCTGGGTCCATCTCATTTGCTCACTCAACCGAGCACAGTGAAATCATATTTTGATTTCAGACACTCCTACCAGTCCCATCTGTTCAACTCTTTCCAAGCTCTATCCCAGTCTAGTCTCATTAGGTCATTCTACCTAATACAGAGAGAACATTTGAGAAGGCCAACACACTTAGGTTCTTAACCTTGAATGATCTTCTGTTTCTCCTTTCTCCCTTTCCATTTTACTAAAAAACTTTGCTTGAATCTCCTTGTGTTATGACTGAGTGTGCTTCTTAGCTGATAAGTATATTTTTGGCACTTTTTAACTATTAAGAGTTGAATAAAAGAATAATTGAATTAATTTCAGAATACAGTTTGAATAAATTGCATTTACTTAAACTGTATTTGCTTTAATACTGCTACACACTGAAGTGTGCTAACTTGCACTGCATTTGAATTGTTTTTAGTGCTGTTTTAGCTGCTTTTCTGTAAAAAAAAATCTAAGCTTATGTCCTGCCTTTCCTGTAACTAGTCTAGTCCAGATACAGATTTGCTGTATCCAGGACTGTTTGTAAGCTTCTGAGCCCCCAAGCCTTTCTGTGTTGAGGGAAGCCTTCTAGCTTATCAGTGGGAGTGGTAAGCACTATGTAGCCTATCTACCACAAGAGGATTGGTTTCTGGCCCAGAAATTGAGGTTTCTTGGCTGTTTGGGCAGTTTTTTTCCATCTCTTTCAACTTTCTGGTTTAAAAGACTGCATTTGCACTTGTTTCCCACCTTTCCTATAACAAGTCTAGTCCAGATACATATTTGCTGCATCCAGGACTGTTTGTAAGTTTCTGAGAGGTGTCAAAGTCTGCTCTTCAATTTTTACCTTACATCTATTAGTTCTCTCCTCTCCTGCACTTTTACTGGCTTATTAGTCTAGCACTTTACCATACCAGGCTTCTTGTAGCAAATATTGTAGCACACAAAAGTGCTACCAGCACTAAACGTTCTACAAGGAAAAAGCTCCAGTACTTATTATTAATACCCACCCCTACAGGCATGTCTAAAGGTCAGTATCCTGTGCTTTCTCCTACTAACCTAGTGAACCTGGCATCCTAAGGCAATGTAGCAACTTCCTTATGTACACCGATAACCCTCTTCTCTTACCTCCCAACACTCAGACTTGTGAGAGATGCACTTATATATCCAAATTGGAAGCCACACACTCTCCAGCCAAGATCAGAATAGCTGGTCAAGAGGAGAAGGTCAACACTTGCACCACACCACATGGAACACATAGCCCTCCAGGACACACACCAGCACTGCCTTCATATAAAAACACAAACTACACACCCACCTTCGTGGAGACTCTCAATAAAAATCTACCCAAACAGCAGAGAGCTCCAAGGCAGAATGCACTTGATCACCATAACACAACACTAATCATGAGACACATAACTCTCCTAAACAGTGTACCACTCAAACAAAGCCCCTAAGGCAAAACAGCATGCCCAGCACACTAGTCATAGGTGACTCGATAGTGAGGCACACTGATGTCCCACTCACTAGGTTGAATAAGGAGAAAGTAACAGCTTCCTGTCAGGTGCCAGGAGCTGCCACATAATGCACGCACTCAGGTCCCTCAACAACAGGTACAAATATGACTCTGTCATTGTACATGTGGGTGTGAATAACCTGAGACATACCTCCCTGGACTACGTGAAAATAGACATGGAGGAGCTCTCGGATTATGTAGCACAGGCGGATATGACCCTAGCCCTGATCAGCTTCCTACCATCACCCAGAATGATACCACAGTATAAGCAGAAAATGATTGATTTCAAGAATTGGGTAAGTTTCTGGTGTCATTCTAAGGGGATCCAGTATCTGTCTGCATGGGATGACATGATTGACAGACCTTGATGCTTTGCCAGAGATGACCTGCATCTGTCACCCCTGGGCTTCCAGATACTGGCCAAGGCTCTTGCCACCCCTATAGTGCATTTTATAGGCGGTATTCCAAAGACCAAATTACCACCATAACAGCTACAAACAAATGCAATCTGAGGATCATGCTGCTCAATGCTAGAAGTCTAAATCTCAAAATGCACTTGCGCGAAACACTCCTTAAAATGGAGAACATTGACATTTATGCTGTAACAGAGACCTGGTTCAAGGCAGCAGAAAGCCCTCCTGCACTACCAGGCTATAATTCATTCCACACCTTTCAGCCCCAGAACTTGGACAGAAGCTCCAAAGGTGGTGGTGTTTCCATATTCATAAAGGATGCACACTCCTCCAGACTAGTAGCCCAACATAACCCATCAGAGATACTTCAGGTGCAGCTAACCTTGGGTAAGACAGTGATTCAGGTCGGAGCCTGTTATAGGTCCCCAACAATGTCCCAAGACTCACACTCCATGTTCCTAAGCACCCTGGAGAATATTAGGGTCCAACTTAGCACTCTCATACTGGGCGACTTCAACTACCCCTCCATTAATTGGGAAAACTACTCATGTACCAATACACTTTGCCAACATTTCCTGGAATTCATTAATTCCAATCCTCTGGACCAGCTCGTTCTTATCCCTACTAAAGGTAGCAACATCCTTGACCTGGTCATTACCAACATGGGTGACCATTGCTCTACACCAGTAGTCAACTCCTACCTGGTTAGATCTAGCCACAAGCTAATCACCTTGGAAATTCACCCCCTCCCACCCCCCACACCCCCGTCGCAAAAGTAACCACCATGAAAAAGTTGCTCGGGTTCTTAAAAACAGAGGTGACTAACTTCATGGCACCCATGGCAAATGGAGAATAGTTGCATGACTGCTAAATCATACACCAATGCACTGCACGAACATGTACACAAATCCATGGATCTCGCCATACCCAATAGAACCAAGACACTCTTCTCCAAAGAAAGGAATTCAATCTGGTGGTCCCCTGCCATAAACAAACTCTACAACAGAAGGAAGAAACTGCTACAATCATCTCTCACCACAAAGGAGGAGCGACTACAGACCCTGAGAATCATCGCCCCATTAGCTTGACAAGTCTAATATGCAAAGCTATGGAACGCATTATCATGGACCTAATAAATAAGGATATAGGGAATCTCCAAACTCTGGATCCCACGCAGTTTGGTTTTGTGAAGGGTAGATCATGCCTGCTTAACTTGATCGACTTCTTTGAGTCAGTCACCAGAGCTGTGGATGAAGGCAAGGTGGTTCATACAGCCTACCTTGATCTGGCCAAGACCTTTGATACCATTCCCCACTCAGGAATCATAGAAAAACTCACCTAGCTAGGCATCAACCCCTATATCACTAGGTGGGTTGCAAACTGGCTCACAGGTAGAACCCACAGTGTGAAAGTAGCTGACTCCAAGTTGGACTGCTGACCAGTCATGAATGGAATCCCACAGGGATCAGTCCTGGGTGTTCTCCTGCTTGGTATCTACTTCTCAGAAGTCCAGGCCAACACAAAGGGACTCTGGCTGACAACGTTCGCAGATGATTGAAAGTTGGGAGCCATTATTAACTCTCCAAGTGATGCTGACATCCTACAGAAAGGCCTCACTGACACCAACGACTGGTGTCAAAACCATAGCCTTTAGCTCAGTGCCAAAAAATGTGTCATCATCCCCTTTAGGAAAAACCCAGTTCTCATGAATTACCACATCGATGGTAGTCCACTGAACACAGACGTTTTTATAAGAGATCTGGGAACACAGGTTGACAGACACCTCTCTTTTGACCACCACATTGCCACTGTGGTCAGAAAGTCCTTCTATTTGGCGCATCTTATTACTAAGAGTTTTGCATCTAGGAAGAAAGAGGTCATTGTCTCCCTCTACTCTTCCCTCATTAGGCCAGTCATCGAGTACAATGTCCCATTTGGCATGTACTTCACTAGATACCATCAACAACTGGAGAGGCCACAAAAGAACCTCACAAAGAGGATCCTAGGCCTTAAACACTTGTCCTATAGGGAAAGACTCAAAAAACTCCAACTATTCTCTGTCTCTTATTGCCTACTTAGAGTCAATCTCTGCTTGACTTACAAAGCCATGTCTAACCCAGCTCTGTTAGAAATGCTACATCTAAAAAAATTCCAATCCCTCCATCACATGCTCCAGAGACCTCAAACTCATTACCACAATCAACAGAATGTGCTGGAGGGACAGGTTCATAACCCAGAGACTGCCCGTGCTGTGGAATAGACTTTGCATATATGTCAAACAGAGCACCTCACTGGCCCTCTTCAAAAGAAATCTTGATGACTAGATGGGAAATATAAAATTCACTCCAGGATCACTCCAGTGGCTCTACTCGACAGAGGCACTGGGAACTAAGGTTGGGTGGCACAATGCCAGGGTAATCCCATGGGCTAGGCTTGTAAAGGCTCCAGGGCCATTAGCCTAGCACACACCTATGAACCTCTTAATGCTTTGCCAGAATTGTTTGTGATTATGTATGTTTTCTTGGGGTCTACTTTAATTAAACGAAAGTGGAATCCGTCAAATACGAATCCGTCGACACGTAAACAGCGAAACGTGGAAACGTCGAACGCACTAAATAGCAAAATTGGAAATGTCAAATTTTCATAGTTGGCCCATCTGCGGTATAGCTCCATAAGGTAAGTGTGCAATAGTTATGGACCTTAGGGTTAGGGAGGGGTTAACAGTAGATCATAGATAGTTGTGTATGTGGGGTTTAATGTAGGGTTACAAGTGGGGTTTTGGTGCTTTAATTTAGGGTTAATAGTGAGGCTTTGGTTAGGGTATGTATGTGTTTTTTGTTGTTTTGTTTGCATAGGTAGTATGTTACGGGCGGTGGGGTTGGCTGACTATTGCGGTTTCGATGTTTAAATTTCGCGGTTTTGCATGTTCGACATCATCGCATTTTGCTGTTTATGTGTCGATGGATTTGTATTCGACGGATTCCGTTTTCGTTTAATTAAAGTAGACCCATTTTCTTGTTGGGCTTTTAGGAAGTAAGACTTTTTGTCAAGACTAATCTGTTTTTTGGCTTGGTTCCAAAGTTGTTTGCATGCAAGGAAGTATGATGTGTTTTTAGTTACATGGTAGGGACCACATTTTGTCACATTGTTTTAGTATGGTTTTGGTGTCAGACGTTATCCAGGGTGCTTTTTTAGATTTGGTGTGAATTTTTTAAAGGGACCAATTGTTAAGTATATTCAAAAAAGCATTGTTAAAATATTGGACTGCTAAGTTGAGTTGGAGTGTTTTTAAGGGGTTCCAGTCATACTGCTTGAGAAGGGTATTAAATAATGAAGGAGTAAAGTTTTTCATGTTGTGGATGAGTTTGAAGGTAATATTGCTAGGGCTGCGAATTTTTTTTTCTGAGGATAAAAGTAGGTGTATGATCACTGCGTGTGTCAGGCAGGCAGCTGACTGTATGAGAAGAGATAGTTTTATTGATAAGAATCCAGTCGAGGATGGATTGCTTGTTAGAGCATTTATCAGTACCAGTTGGAGATTGAATCATGTGGATGAAATTATAAAGGTTGATAAAGTTAGAGGGGCTATCAGATGAGCATGTATGCCAATCAAGATTGAAATCACCTAGGACAATGGTTTCTTGGGTGAAGTTAGTAGATATCCAGAACAGGAGGTTTTCTATTATTGTTAGATTGTTGCCAGGGTAGTAGGTTGCTATGATGGCTAGGGTTTTGTGGGAGTTAACTATGAGGCGTGCTACTATTGGTTCAATGTTAGGGAGTTTTGGGAGGGAGCAGTTTATTTGTTCCAGTTTAAGGGTGTCTTTGAAAAAGATGGCAACCCCTCCACCACATTTCACTATTCTGTCATGACGAATGATGCTGTAGCCAGTGGGCAAGATCTTTTGGTCATTAATATATGGCTTGAGCCAGGTTTCAGTTATGATGGCAATAACAGGGGAGTATAAAGCAATGGCAGCATGGAAGTCATGAAGTTTATTGAGAATGCTTCTTATATTAAAGTTGATTAAGTGTAGATCAGAATTGTTTGATTTGGTATATGGTGACTGCTAGGGTTGATGTTGAGTGCTGGGGAATGTGTGGAGAACGTGGGGTGAGAGAGCCATGGGTGGGATGGATGTCTTCTCACAATTTGATATTAGGTAGTGAGTGAAGCAGAAGATATGATAGTTTAACAAGAAGCCAAGTATTTGAAGGAGGGGGACGCAGGTGAGTGGATGGGGATGTACTTGAAGGTTTTGAGTAGTGAACAATGTACTTTGAAAAGGTGAGGGCAAATAGAAACACTGAGTTGAGGCAGTAATGAGTTAGGAGGCAGGGGAAGTGTTGGTTAGTGGTGGTGAGTTATGGTGAGGGAAGAAAAAGAGGTTGAATATGCAAGTAGTAGAATATATATTAGGGAAGACCAAGGGAATAAAGAGTATGTGGTAGCCTTAGTAGACTACAAGAAAGTAAAAGTAAAACATGATTCACCAAGTCATATTTTATTGAATTTAGTTAATGAAAACTGAGTAAACATAGAACTTCTATGATCGGATCATATTTTTCATTATGAAGATCATGTAATATTTAGACAGTAACTTACAGTAATCCGCAAGTGCTGGCTGGTCCATTAGTGACCGAATGACTGACCTTGACCTGTTCTGTGCTGTATTTCCTTTCAACAGCCTGGTTTTTGGCAGGCATACACCATACACATCACAGTGTAGATGTTTTAAAAAATATTTAGTTTTTGCAATAAAATGTGTATGGAATCACTGTTTTTATTTGCATATTTAACATGATTTATTGTTATTTAGGTTGTCAGATGGTTGTCTTTTAAGAATGTCTTGGTGGATAAATGTTTGATCTGCTTATGCCTATAGTTCCTAGGATTGGGGGATTATACTTGTAGATGACTATATTCAAGACACTGGTATACCATCTCAATAATCTATCCCTGTTCTGCATCTTAATAATGTGGTTACTGATAGACATAAGAGCCAGTGGTTGACCATCATAGTGGATTTGTTTAATCTGGGATGCACTTGTCCTTAGATGTAAACTGCAGTGAACCTAAAAATATTCATGTCATTAATATATGCATATGAGCAGCTTGTACTGGGTATTTCCTCAAGTTCATGGACAGCAGGCATATCGTGCTAAGTTTGCATGCACAAAACATGCCAGCAATAAGGAACCACTGTTACTAGAAAAGGATAATTGGGAACACACAAAGACTGACCAGTGCCCTCTGACTGTGGGGGTTGATCTTATATACCGACTGCAGACCCTGATCATGACCCCTATCTGATGTTCCCCTGGGTTTCTGAGAAGAGTTATAGACACACATAAGGATTGGTACAACCAGTAGTGGAGGGTGTGTTTGGCACCTGCTGGTGCACTACATTTGAATGGAACCTCCGGATGTGAGATGCACTAGCTGGTGCACTACGTTTGAATGGAACCTCCGGATGTGAGAGGCATTTGAATGGAACCTCCGGATGTGAGATACGTTTGAATGGAACCTCCAGATGTGAGATGCACTACTCATTCAAAGAGTAACAAAGGATGTTCCCTCTGGAGGGTTTTACCTGCTTGGTTGTTTGCTTTTCTGTCCTGGTTCCAAGTGTTTTTTCTCCTGGGGATAGCTTTTGGAGCACTGGGTGTTTGATGTTAAGTTTCATAGATGTCTCAATTTTGTCTTCTCTGATGTAGCCTTTCAATGATATTTTGAAGTAGACCTTTGTGTGTGTGTGTGTGTGTGTGTGTGTATGTGTGTGTATATATATATATATATATATATATATATATATATATATATATATATAGATATATAGATATGTATATATATACATATAAAGACACACACACACACACACACACACACACACACACACACACACACACACACACACACACACACACACACACACACACACACACACATGTATAGGCTTATAGGATCATAGGAGATTACTAGGCTATCGACCCAGAGGTCATTTTAAGGCTAGTGCAATACAATAAAAATGCTAGTCAGTGCCCAAGATTGCATTTTATGATGACTGCCCATCCAGGAGTGTTGTGGGCACTATCCCTGGTAAGAATTTACAGTGCCCCATCCACTTGTCCAGGTTAATCTTGAACAGAGTCATAGAGGTGCTCTGTTTCACATGAATGTGTAGCCTGTCCCAAAGATAAGGCAGTCGCTGGCAGATAAATCTGTCCCTCCAGCTTGTCATATTTAAGCTTGTCCTATTTAAGTCGCAGGCCATATTTAGTTCCCTGGAATTTGTAGCCCTAGTCTCTTTTTATTTATGGATATGCAGCAAGTCCATTAGGTTTTAGTATGGATTGCATTGTAGGCCAAGCGTACTTCTCCCCTAAGAAGTCTATATGATACAGAGTATAGTGACAGGGACTTTAGTTGGTCTGTGTAAGCCACATGCTGGAACCCCTTTATCTTCTTTGTTAGAAACCTCTGAGGTCTCACCAGTTGCTGCAGGTGCTTTGTGCAGCACATGCCGAGCAGGGAGTTATGCTCAATTATGGGTCGGATATGAGCCCAGTATAGAGGGGATGTAACCTCTTTTACTCTCGAGGTGATGCCTTTACTAATCAAGTGTGCTATGTAGAAAGCCTTCCTTACTACAGTAGGCCAGTACAACTGGTCAAAGTTAAGGTCGCAGTCAGCTTGTGATCCCAGGTTCCTTACTACTTTGTGGTTACTTAGGGTATTGTTGTTGATTTGATAGTGTAAAGGGACACTGTTTGTGCCAAAGGGAATGATGATGCATTTCTGTGCATTCAGTTTGAGACCGTGACTAATACACCAGTCGTTGGTCTGAGTGAAACCCTCCTGGAGTATACTGACATAATTTGGGGATTCAGTGATTCCACCTAGTTTGCAGTCCTCTGCAAACTTGGTTAGCCACAACCCCTTAGTTTTGACCTGAACTTCTGAGCAGTATATATACCAAATATTAGGGTACCCAGCACTGACCTATGTGGTACCCTGCTGGTAATTTTGATAGTATGTGCACAGTTTGTGAGCCATTTGGCAACTCATCTTACAAAAAAACGGGGTTGCATTCAGTTTCCTAAGTCTATTGGTAATGCCTGAATGTGGGATTGTGACAAAAGCCTTTGCCAGTCGAGGAATGGAATGTGCACAGATTTGCTCCTATCAATGGCCCTGGTCACATTTTCAAAGAAATCCACATTTAACAGGCAGGATTTTCTCTTGACAAAGCCGAATTGGGTTGGATCCAGGATTTGGAGGTCAGCTATGTTTTTCTTTATGAGGTCCATAATGATATGTTCCACGGTCTTACAGATGAGGCTGGTCAGGCTTATGGGTCAGTAATTCCCTGGGTCTGATGCTAGGCTACCTTTTGTGGAGGGGAATAACTGTTGATGTTCTCCATTGCACAGGAACAAAGCCTGTGGGTAGGCTATGATTAAAAATGGTACTTATCGGTGATGCTAGTTCATGTTTTAGCCTGTTTAGAAGACAGCCTGTAATGTTGTCTGGTCTCATAGAGGCTGTGATTTTTGCCTTGGAAAAAGCTTTGAGGACCTGATTTTCAGATATGAAGGGTGAGGGGGTAGGTTTGTGATAAGTTAGGAGGGGATAATGGACTGAGATTTTTGCCAAACCTATCCACTAACAGGTTTGCTATCTCTGTGGGGTCAGTGTGTGTGATACTGTTGGTCACTATTTCTGCACATGCTTGGGTCCTACCTTTTAGGCTACATATGTAGCTGCAAAAGGCCTTATGGTTATCCTTGGCTGTACTTGCTAAGTTTCTGTCAAAGGCGCCCTTCGAGGAATTGACAAGTTGTTTTTGCCTGTTGAGGTTGAGGAGAGGTTTTTCCACTGTTGCAGCCTTCCCTTTGTTTTCTTGGACAGCAACCTTTTTGCATTTATTGTAAAGTTTTTTGATGCTGGATATCCCCCATTGCAGCTTGCTTTTACTTGTGGTTTGGCTTTAATTCTTTCTGGTACAGCTGAGTTTATACACTTATGCAAAGGATTGTATTGTACCATGATATACATACTGCTATAGACTATTTGCTCATGTATTACTCTAAATAGTGATTGATTTGCTGGACTTAATTGTGGGCTGGTTATAGTGAAACACAACTGTTACTATCTTATTTGTGTGTGTTATATGGGGCAGAGTTAACCCCAACTGTTATTGCTTTATTTGACATAGTTCTTGTCTAATTGTAAACTTATAGGACACATGCTGCTTGCTGCTTTCTGTTGCTCCTGCTGCTTCAACATATCTTTTGTCTTCACTTTCAACATTTACTACATGTTTTTATTCTTTATTTCCTATAACTTACAGCTCAATAGTCCCCTGTAATGCCAGCGTCACCACACTGAACATAACCATGGACTCATCAAAAAAGGCAGCCAACTTCCTGCAATAATGAAATGTATGTCTATTTTCTTGTATGCCAGCATTCCTTACCTTGTGCTGTACTGCTAGCTAAAATAGGGCACATTCAAATCTGGATTGACTCTACTCTTTCCCCTTTCCTCAGCTTACTACTGTAAAAGGTTTAGCCTGTATTTAAAGCTAACTATAGTTAATCTGTAGTCATATGTTAAACCTTTCCAAACCAGTAACACTGGTTAGCAAGGCTAGCTGCAATACATAGTGCTTTTTTACACAACAGTACTTTTTCTCCCTAGATTTAAGGCCAACTCAGGAATACCTGCATTGTATTCTACTAATATTGTCTTCTATACTCCCTCCTTATCTGCGTACTGTTGAGCCATCCCAGTCCTAAGAGGGTCTCACTGATTGATTTTCTTAGTCGATTGCAAGCTGCTACTCCAGCTCAACCTGCTCCGTTCACCATCGCTATGCTCAGGCTCACTTCACTCCCCTACCTTACCCTCATTTCTACCCACCCCCACCTAAACTAGATTTATATACCCTAACCACTCCCACTTCAGCGTATGACTAATTAGAACCTCCTCCCATACCTCCTCCCAACCTTCTCTCAGAAATAATTAAACCTACCACTCTGTAAATTACCCACAACTCTCTGATGGTTCACTTCCCACTTACTCTTCTCTCTATGCTACATAGCCCCTTTATACTATCACCCAATTATTTCTTACCTTACTCCATCTACCACCATAACAAACACCACAACAACATTCTCCTCTTCCATTACACTCAAACTCTTCCTCTTCCCATCTCTATCCACACTCTGCCTGTATCCTTTTCAACCAACATATTTCCACACCTACACAATTGCAAACCTTATATTACAAACACTCCCTCTACAGATAGCACACTTCCGTCAATATCTTCTACACACCCATACCTTAACATCCTGCGCAAATTACAAATTACCATATTAGCAACCCTAGCAGCACTACCTCACATTACCACTTATCATGCACACCTCATGGATCCAGTCCCATACCATACCGCTTCCACCATTCCTATTAAGAAAGATACATCATTTACTTTTCTCATCCAACCATCTAGCATTCATACACAATGCTCTCATCATACCACATCACCTATCAAAGCATTCAATTAACCCATTAAACTATCCAAAAAATATGACAAATACTTTACTAAATTCCTAAAAACTGTGGCAGAAATAATAGCTAGGTTGTCTCTCTGTGGGGATATATACCCCAACCATGGGCCATCCATTTCTAATAACACTAAACTTACCAATAACCACTCCCATACCATATTCACAATTCCTAGAAAAGCCACCAATATATTACTACTAAATATTAATATTCATAAGTATCCTCAATAAAATACACAAATTTCATGCCACTTTCTCAATATACTCCCCAGATATAGTCCTGTTAACAGAAACATGGCTAAAACCTTACACCAGTAACAACAAAATCCTAATTCCAGACTACAATATACTATGTAACAACTGCAAAACCAAAAAGAGTGGTGGCATCGCAATAATATTTAAAAATCACTTTACAGTTGAAACGTTGGAATTCCCCTGCCCTGCCTTTGGCAATTTTGAACTTATCATTTCTAGACTTAAACTTAACTCCACAAAAGTCATTAATATAATCGGATGCTACATTCTACCCAGTAATAATATAACAAGCCTTGAGAACTTACTTAACTGTGCCTCTGAAACACTCAGGAAACTATTATTACTGGTAACTTTAACATAGATTGGCAAACATAATTCAGGGAATCTCACAAATTACATCAACCTCCATGGGTTCTCTCAAACCATTAAAACACCCACAAGAACTGATAAATCAAGCAATAGACAGTCAATCCTTGACTGGATTTTGATAAATAGACCAACCCATACCTATTACTATGGCTGCCTTCCAAACAGCTTGAGTGACCACCTACCATCATTCTTGATAAAACAACGCTCAGCCCTTGCTAAACCCACCTCATACAAGCGAATAAGAAATAAAGGAAACTTTAATACCACTACTTTTGTATCAGCCCTGAAAAAATGTAACTGGAAGCCTCTCAAGTTACTCAGCATTGAGGATGCTGTTAAATATTTCACTTCCACCTTTCTAAACATCCTTGACTCCTGCGCACCCCCCTCCCAGGAACCATCAGAATTAAATTCACCTATGCTCCTTGACTGAATAAAGAGATAGATCCCTCCTAAAAACTAGAGATAAGCTTGGGCCAAATGGCAAAAAAAAAAAATAGATCCCAAGTTCAAAAATAATGTATCTAGAACTAAGAAACAAAACTAAAAAATGGTGAGGCAAGATAAAATAAACTATTACCATAACATACAAAACTAAATACCAAAATAACCCTCACAAGTTCTGGACAGCCATCAATAACATTCTCATTCCAGGTAAATCTACTACTCCCATGCCAACTTCTGAAAATAGTGCTGAAAATATAGCCACCCAATTCAATACATTTTTCACAGATTCCATCTTAGCACTAAGTCACACTTCTCATAAGTATCTACCATATCAGCCACTGCTTCTAATACTGAAAATGCTACTGGTTCTAATATTGAAAATGCTTATCACTTACGTGTATCCATAGATACCATTAAAAAATTGCTAAAAAATTTAAAGCCAACCACTTTAACCACAGATAGCTTCCTTCAAAATTTCTGAAAATTTTGCTGACGTAATAGCTTACCCAATTGCAATGCTCATTAACCAGTCCATATCTGAAAATCTAGTTCCAGACATCTGGAAATTCTCCCACATTATACCTCTCCATAAAAGAGGCAATTCTATAGAAATGACTATCACCCTACTGCTATACTTACCCCTCTATCTAAAATCCTAGAGAGGTGTATACACATACAAGTCATGGACTACCTCAACACAAACAAACTTCTGACAGACACACAACATGGGTCTTGAACTTCTCATAGGACCACCACTACTTTTATGCCATTCACCCATGCAATAAATAATCATAGAAATAATGGGCAATATGTATCTACAGTTTTTCTGGACCTTCCAGTGCCTTTGATATGGTGAAGCACAGCAAACGTATTACTGCTCTGTCAAAAGTAAATTTTAGTAACAACACCTTAAGCTGGTTCCAAAGCTACCTATCAGGCCATCCTAGAGAGGTGTATACTGAATCACTTATTCTTCTACCAGCACCTGCAGGACTGCCCAAGCAAGGCAACCCAAGCCTTTCAAAAACAGACTGCATGACTAGGCCAGCCCCCCAATCCAAAGACAAACAAAGACAAACAAACTTCCTTACAACATGATAGAGAAGCTACTACAAGATAGTAACAAGACCTTAAAAGGTAAGACAATAAGTAAAACTAAGATAAAAAATAAAATACAAGGCATCAAATCAGAGAAAAAAAATTGTAGCTAAAAAAAAATCATAAAAATCACCTTCATTAGGGCCTTCTTTAAAAGACTAGGAAACTCCTAGAGAGGCCTCCCAGATCTGCAAAATGATGTGAAGATTAATGATCCCACAGACATTGCCACAGACACTATTGGATGGTTCAGTGCAAACAGGTTCAGTGCAAGGACCCAAAAGGAGAGATATTCATGTGCCAAACCCAAACCAAGAGAGCCAATCTACAGAACCGCTTGCAGCCCTTAACTCATCCCAGCGCCCAATGAGAACATCCTGCTGTGTGCTCCAACACAGCATGTGTGCTCTGATTAACTCAATGCACAGTGCTGGGACAGATGTTTAATCAAAGTCTTACCTCTCTAGGACTGACAATGCAGACTGCAAGTGCCACTGCAAACGCCTAAGGAGTTCCTCCACCGACACCCCTCCATACGAATTCTGTACCACGATAGCTTGACAAGCCTTATCTGCAGAGGAAGCCCCTTAGAGGATCATAATATACTCATAAAGGGAATTTGATTTGCATGGATCCAACCAGATTCTTTGACTGCATTTGCAGATCAATTTGCCATCATGCCTTTTTTTACTCAAACACTTTTCGAAACAGTCACCAAAGCCAACAGGGAGGGAAAGGCAGTCCATACAGCCTAGGAAAGGCTAACCATACAGATCATAAAATCCCCCACCTATCATCATTGAAAATTCATCAGCTTAAATGTTAACCCATACATCGGTTGGATGGGCTGCAAGTTGGCTGAGTGACAGAACCCACACAGGTCCACTGGGTCAGCGCCCAAAGCCTGTCACAAGTGGTGTCCCACAGGGTGGGGTCCCTGGCCCACTCTTGTTTTGCATCTACTTTTCCGAAGTACAACAAAACACAGGAGGGTTATGAGGAGGGTTGTGGAGCGATGAAGACTGCAGATGACGTAGAAAAAACATCTATAGTAGAAACACAGATATCACAGATATCCAGAAACGATAACTGGTGCCAGAGCCAGAGCCATGGTTTAAATGCCAAAAAATGCATAGTCATACGCCAAAAAAAACAAAGCCATCCCTCCTTCGAAAAACAAGGTTAACCACTGAGCACAGAAGAAGTAACCACTGGTGGGGACCCAAGTTATCATAGACTGGGTCGATAGGTTGATGTATGTAGCTAAAGTAGGGAAGAGACCTTCTACATTGCCCACCTTATCATGAAGATTATCTCATCTCATTGAGATGATTATAGTCTCCTTTTTACCTCATCCATCTCTCCTCCATCATTTGAATGAGACCAACCCCATTCGTGGAATGTATCTGACTTGCAGCTTGACCCGACAGGAGAAAAGCAACTCACCAAAAAAAGTCAAAGGATAAAAAAATCTATCCTAAAATCTATCGCTCCTAAAACTCGACTGAAAGAACTCCAGCTCTATTCAGTCTTGCTCGCTTGCGTGACCTTGCCTAACATACAAGGCCAAGGGCCATGTCAAATTTGATGAATATGCTTCACTCACCTCAAAAGATCCATCAGAGCCAGAGAGGGGGATGAGACTTAAACTCCGATACGGCTATTAGGAGGTGCTGGAGGGATAGATTTCATCACCAAAGACCCTATGCTGTGGAACAAAATCCTTGTTCAAAGAGAGACTTGACCATGGATGGATGGAGATCGTGATATACCCTAGGATACCTCAGTGTCTGCCTGTCGACAGAGGCACAGCAAAATAATGGGTATAGTTCCCCATACCTTGTAAATGCCCTCGGGCAGATAGCCTAGTATGAACCTATGAACCTATGAACCTAAGCAGGTGGTTCAATGGCAAAAGGAACTCTCCTCTCTACTCCACATCTCATTAGGGGTTCCTTAAGGCTCCATCCTTGGCTCCTTACTATTCTCCATTTTCACAAATAATCTTCATACTTCTACACAACATGCCTCAATTATCCAATATGCAGATGATTCCACATTAATCTGTGCAGCACCTTCACTCCATGAACTCCAGTCTTTAACCCAAGATTCCTTCCTATCTGTTGAGAAATGGCTCACAGACTCACAGCTAATACTGAACCGTAACAAAACACAACTCATGGCCAACAGATTCAGTGTCAATGTTACCCCTCCCCCCCACCCCAAGGGCCCTATTACAATACCAGAAGAAAGCCTGGTACCCACCATTTCTACAGCACAGGTAAAAGCTGCATTGTCCAAAGCCAAGAATACAGCATCCATGAGACCTACTAATATCCCTGGCTGCATCCTACATGAGCTACAAAATGAACTGCCACCACATCTGTCTGCCCTGCTCAATCACAGCCTTACCTCAGGCTATGTCCCTAATGAATGGTGCATTGTTACAATCATCCCACTCCATAAAGGGGAGCAACTACAGACCCTGGGAACTATCGCCCCATTAGCCTGATGAGTCTGGTATACAAAGCTATGGAGTGCAAGATCATGGACCTGCTTAACAAAAATATAGGAAATCTCCAAACTCTTGGCCCCACACAGTTTGGCTTTGTCAAGGGGAGATCCTGCCTGCTGAAACTGGTTGACTTCTTTGAAGCAGTCACCAAGGCTGTGGATGAGGGTAAGACAGTGCATACTGTCTAACTTGACCTGGCCAAGGCCTTTGATACCAATCTTCACTCAAGTATCATTGATAAACTCAGCAAACTAGGCATCAATCCTTACATCACTAGGTGGGTTGCAAATTGGCTCACAGACAGGACCCACAGAATGAAAGTTGCAGATTCCAACTCAGGCTATCAACCAGTCACGAGTGGAGTCTCACAGGGCTCGGTCCTGGGCCCTCTCCTGTTTGGCATCTACTTCTCAGAAGTCCAGGTGAACACAGAAGGACTCTGGCTGACTAAGTTTGCTGATGAGTGCAAGCTAAGAGTCATTATCAGCTCCCCAAGTGATGCAGACATCCTACAAAATGGCCTCTAAGAGACCAATAACTGGTGTCAGAACCATGGTCTGAAGCTTAACGCCAAAAAATGCATTATCATCCCCTTTGGAAAAAAAAAACTCAGTTCCCATGAATTACCATGTTGATGGGAACCCACTGAACACTGAAAGGACCATAACAGATCTGGACACCCAGGTCGACAGCCACATCACCTTTGACCACAACATCACCAGTGTGGTCAGAAAATCCTTCTACATAGCACACTCCATGGAACCTTTTGTGCTGGAAACATTGTTCTCTGGTGTTTGCATAACACATACCTGAGCTACATGCTCAATTTGCCTTATCTCTAGGAAAGCAATACAGCCTAGAATTTAAACATGTTGCTTTTTTGTTATGCTGTATCTTAAAGTCTTTAACAGCTTATGTTGCTCATGTTTCTGTAACACTGTGTCTCAAAGAATTTGATAGCCATTGCAATATATCAGTAACATTATCATAGCTGCTTAAATGCTTGGTAGGAATGGTCTGTCTAAATGTACTGGTGATTCTGTCTGTTTTAGATAAGGCAAGTTTGAATTTCTAGGCTGCAGGATGCTGATATTTAACTGTCCAATACAGCCATTACCAATCTTGAGCACTCCTACTCCTGTTATGGTAAGGGCCTCCGCACTACATGCTATACTGATAGAGTGATACTGGCTTTTTAAATGGTCACTGATGTTTGTGTGCCACTACATAACTGCTTACCATGGCTGCTTGTCCAAGCTACTATTGTTTGCTACAATATTAGCTCCTGTATTCAAGGGCTAACTAAATTGATACCTAGGCTGCTAACACTTGCTATTGTATTCATGTTTGGATACTGTTTCATCTTCTATAGCATAAGCTGTATCTAAGCTTGCATGTTATTACTGTTAATTCTACTACATAATGCCTGTGTTACATGCCGAACGGTATGCTCTCTAGGCACTAAATTAATGTCCATTCTCCTGCATTATTTTAGTGTATTGTAGCAAATCACCAATATTACTCAGTATAATCCAGACATTTCAAGTTATTCTAGTAGGCGTTCCAACAAAGTTTTTATAGCTTAAGTTATTCTGTTTAATTATATATGTCTGTCTTACTGTTATTCCTTGGTCTATAGGAGCAGTCAAAATTTACAAAGCATGTTAAGGGTTTTTACTGTGTAATTTACATTAAAGAACAATGGCGATTCTCCTGTTTTTGACTGCATACTATGCCTACCCCTCCTAAAGTACCTCCACTTTTTCTCACATATATCTTCTCCCTCAGTGCTACTAGTCCCTGTGTATCAAACTGCAATTTGTGTTCCTCTCTTTTTTCACACTTTCCCTCTCATCTTATTGGGTGCCCCATCTCAGAAGGCTCACCCTCACTTAACCTGAGTGAAAATAAAAGTGCACCTACGTGATTTGTTTACTCAAGCTCCATCTTCCTGATTTTTCTCAAACACGTGTATGTACCTCAGGAACGTTTTGTCTAACCTAGACTTAAATGGTTTCTTTTAACTAATTTCTGTACTGTAACTGTGGCATTAGCAAACCTAGTGGCAAGCACAGCTTACTGGATTGCCCCCTCCCAGTCCTACCCATTTCTAAACTCACAGCCTAATCTTAATATTAGGGAATTACTTTCTTTTTACCCATGGTTTACTTAGCTCTTAGTTTAATTACTTCAGATTGCCAAGCTCTCCAAATCTGGAAATAACCCTGCTTTTTGTCGTGCTAAAAAAAACTACCTCTATTTTACAGTTAGTTTAGATTGTTTTTGTAGTACAGGAGTTTTACCTTTCTCGGTGCAGCTCCGCTCTGTTTGCTCTTGCTTTGCTCAGGCTCACACCGCTACCCTACTCTACCCCCATGCCCACCCACCCACCCCAATATCATTTCATTTATACTTATTATTAGCTCCACCCTTCAATTCTCTTCCAATAGGCCTTTTCCCAACCCCAAACCTCAAACAATAAATTTCCCCTATTAACCAATTCCCTTCATAAAAACCTCCCATCTCCCGCAATCCTCTACCATCCCATTCCACTCCTCCCACACATACCTATACTTTTTCTCCTCATCTGGTCCTGCCCAATAGCAATCAAGTATTTCAAACTTTTCCCCTCCACCACTTTTTTCTCCTTATCATACTTACTCCTCCATCTACTATCCTACTAAACATATGCATTTTCTATATCTACATACCACCTTACTAATTCTTTACCTATCTTTACCTCCTTGAGAAACCTCTAATTAATCCCTACATCTACTCTACTTCATTTATATACATCATAAACAGCTATACACCTACTGCTAAAGTTTTACCCCACCTCTTTATGTCTACTCTTCTTTCTTTACTACAATTCTTCTCCCTATCTCTTCTGTTTCTTCCCACTCTACCACTATGCCTCTTCACACTATTACAATAATTCTAACTTTATCCTTTCATCTCTCTCTACTCTTCCATCTAACATTGCATGACACAAATCCCATACTGCTTAAACTTAACTTCTACCTACACACAAACTCTTTCTAGTTATTCCTCAATAGACTCAACCATACTTTCTACAGACACATTTCTACTAGCCAAAGTAAACATCTTCCAACAACAGAAATTCTACCATAACTATCCCAAACATTATTACTGCCAGAAAACCAAAATACAGTCACACCACTCCACTCAAAACACCCTTTCTAACTTAATAAAATGTGGGGATATACACCCAAATCCAGGGCCTCTTTCCAAAATGCAAAACCAACCAAATCCCACAAAATCTCTAAACTTTACTACCATCAATATACAAAGCATTAGAAACAAAATTCCCCATCTCCATATATGGCTACACCTAAACAGACCTGATTTCACAGCTATGACAGAGACTTGGCTGAAGCCATGCATTAATAATACAGAATTCTTACCCCCAACTATTCATGCCTTAAAATGACAGACCACGCAAAAAGGGCGGAGGCATTGTCTTAATATACCCAAGTAGCTATACCACAGTTTCCTACTCAAAACCCATACCACATTTCTCCCCTGCTGAACTCTTAGTTACAATATTAAAACTAAATACTCACAAAACCCTATGCATCATAGTTTTATACATTCCCCCAGGCGATAACATTCCCATTCTAGAAGAGATTCTAGCCTGGTCATCCAAACATATTAAAAATGAAACTATCATACTAGGGGATGTAAATATAAATTGTTCAAATATCACCAATCAAAACCTCCAAACAAATATCAACCTATACAACTACACCCAACTAGTTTCTGATAAAACCAGGCCCAACAATCAAATGAAACAAGGGTCAGCCTTAGATTGGATCCTTGTGTCTTACCCAAATAAAATCTCCACTTTTGGAACTTTACCAAAACTATCAGTGACCACCTACCAGCCTTCGCCATCCGGAAAACTACTACAACGACCAGTAATCATCACTTAAAACTAATAAGAGACCTGTCCAATTTCTCTCCAGAACCTCTAAATGAAATCTTATCTCATACTAACTGGACTCCATTACATAACATTTCCCTACATGAAGCAGTTGAATTATTCAATTTAACATTTCTCAAAATCCTAGATGAGGTAGCACCACCCAGAATAAAGAGCGTTAAGACTAACCATGCAACTTGGCTCACAAAACCCACAAAGCAAATCATGTCCTCTAGAGATAAAGCTTGGAGAACATGGCAAAAACACAAAAACCCAGCTGACCTGGTACAATACAAACTATGTAATCAAGCCAAAAGACAGGTTATTAAAGATAAAAAAGACTGTTACCATAAGCTACAAAACCAGCATAGATTAAAAATTCAAACACTCTGGGGAACAATAAATTCCCTTATTCACACAGGGTCTAACTCCAATCCCTGCCCATACCCTGATAAAACCCCCTCAGATATAACTTCTTGCTTCAACACATATTTTATTGACACCATTGCGAAGCTGACCACTACTTTCCCCTCTTCAAACCTAAGCTCACCAGACCAATATACTGCTTATTCTAAACCATCCCCATCACCATCTTTTTCTTTCAGTCCCATGCCCACAAGCACCATAAAGAAGATGCTTCATAAACTCAAACCCTGCTCCTGTGCTCCTGACAACCTACCTGCTGAATTCCTAAAAATAACTGCGGATTCCATTGCATACCCCATTAGTATACTAATCAATACAGCAATCCAAGAGTCTTATGTACCCAATATCTGGAAAAAAAGCTTACATTCTGCCCCTGCACAAAGGTGGTAAATATTCCGACATCTCAAACTTCTGGCCAATAGCCATTCTCTCCCCATCTCTAAAATACTTGAAAAATGTTTCCACACCCAACTAATCAACCACTTAATCAGCACCCAACTACTCACTCCTACCAACATGGCTTTAGACTAGGCCATAGCACAAATGCAGCCCTCATCGCCTTTATGGATACAGTAAATCAAGCACGCGATTCAGGTCTGATCGTTTCTTCACTATTCCTCGACCTTTCAAATGCATTTGATAAAATTTCTGACCCATTTTACTCTAAACTTAATAACCTAGGTGTCTCACCCCAACCCTAAACTGGTTCTCTAGCTACCATTCTGATAGATACCAATCAACCAAATGGCAGCAATCCTCTTCCACCTTCTTAAAAATCTCCACGGGTGTCCCCCAAGGCTCAGTATTAGGCCCCCTACTATTCAACTTATTCATCAACAATTTCGATGAGTCACTAATACAGGCTGACGTAATACAATATGCAGATGACTCAACAATTATCTGCACTACAAAAACCCCTTCTGAGCTTCAAATACTAACCCAAAATGCCTTCTCATCCACCGAAACATGGATGTCAAATAATCACCTTGCTCTCAACCCAAACAAGACTAAGCTGATTCTATTCAATCCAAAAAAAAAACAACACCCCTGAACAGGGCTGAATTCTCTATTCTCCCAAAATAATACCTCCATAGCGGTTGTCCCCAGTACTAAACTGTTAGGAGTCACTATTGATGAAACCCTAACTTTTGAACCCCACATACTCAATAACATCAACAAGACACACCAGAAACCAGGTACCCTCTACAGACATAGCTATTACCTAAATAACAATGCCAAAGGAACACTAGCCTCTGCCTTCCTACTTCCATCCCACCTATATGTGCCCCATCCTCACTAATATACACTCTTCACTAAAAAACAAACTTGATATATGCTACAATAATATTGCTAGATTTGCAACAAATGCTAGATCCTCATCACATCACTGTTCCTCACTGCAACGACTAAACTGGCTTGAACTTCTACTCTGTCTCAACTACCTCCACTTAATTACTGCATATAAAATAATACATAAACCAACAGTTTGTCCAGCTCTCTCCTCTATATTAACTCTGTACCATCCAAACAGACACCTTAGATCTGAAAACAAAATTCTACTTAACGTCAATAAACCTCAACTTCCAGCTGGCCAAATGCTTTACTCCTTCACTACCTCCAAATTTTGGAATAAAAGACAATCATAAGGCCTTCTTCAGCTATGTTAGAAACCTGGGTGGAATCTCCCAGATATGCTCAGAATTAGTCCAAAATGATACAAAAATCACTGAACCCACAGACATTGCCAACATACTGGCGGACAGGTTCAGTGCAAACTTCACCCCCCTCTCCCCCCCAAAAGGACAGATAACTATCCCAGCGGAGTGTAGCCTCCCAGACATCTCAAATGCGCAGGTAAAAGCTGCTCTCTCTAAAGCTAAAACACAGCATCAATGGGACCGGATGGTGTCCCCGGCTGTGTGCTACACGAACTCAATGAGGAACTAAACCCGCACATAAGGCAGCTGTTTAATCTTAGCCTTACCACAGGATACGTGCCCAAGGAGTGGCGTACGGCAACTGTGGTCCCACTCCACAAAGGCGGTGCCTCTACGGACCCTGGTAATTACCGCCCCATAAGCTTAACAAGCCTGGTCAGCAAAGCTATGGAGAGGATCATAATGGAACTCATAAACAAAGACATAGGGGACTTGCAGACATTGGACCCGACTCAGTTTGGCTTCGTCAAGGGCAGATCATGCCTTTTGAACTTGGTCGACTTCTTTGAAACAGTCACCAAGGCCATTGATGAGGGAAAGGCAGTCCATACAGCCTACCTTGACCTTGCAAAAGCTTTCGACACAATACCCCACTCAGGTATTATAGAGAAACTTACCAGCTTAAATGTAAACCCATATGTCACAAGATGGGTTGCAAACTGGCTAAAGGACAGAACCCACAGGGTCAGAGTTGCTGGCACCATGTCAGACTCCAAGCCGGTCACAAGTGGTGTCCCACAGGGCTCAGTCCTTGCCCCCCTGTTGTTTGGCATCTACTTCTCAGAAGTACAGGCAAACATAGGAGGACTATGGCTGACAAAGTTTGCAGATGACTGCAAACTGGGTGCCATAGTGGAAAGTACATCGGACACAGATATCCTTCAGAGGGGTCTCATGGAAACTGATAGCTGGTGCCAGAGCCATGGCCTGAAGTTAAATGCCAAAATGTATAGTCATACCCTTCGGGAAAAACAAGGTAACCCCAAGCTACCATATAGGTGGCAATCCACTAAGCACAGAAGAGGTTATCAGGGACCTGGGGACCCAGGTTGACAGTGGCCTTTCTTTTGACACTCACATTGCTAAAGTGGTTAGAAAGACCTTCTACATTGCCCACCTGATCATGAAGGATTCACATCCAGATCAAGTGAGGTCATTGTTCCCTGTACTCTTCACTTATCAGACCAATGATCGAGTACAATGCCCCATTCGGGATGTATCTCACCGACACCTGCAGCAATTGGAGAGACCCCAAAAGTTCCTCACCAAAAGGATAAAGGGATTCCAAAATCTGTCATATGCTGCCAGACTGAAGAAACTCCAGCTCTATTCAGTCGCATACCATCTGCTCAGAGGTGACCTGTGCCTGACATACAAGGCCATGTCCAACCCGAATTAATGGACATGCTCCACCTCAAAAATCCAAATCTACCAGATCCACTAGAGCAAGCGACTTAAACCTTAGCACGGATATAAATAAGACATGCTGGAGGGATAGATTTGTCACTCAGAGACTCCCTATGCTGTGGAATAAAATCCCAGTCCATGTGAGGCAGAGCACCTCGCTGGCTCTGTTCAAGAGAAATCTTGACCGGTGGATGGGAGATCGTAGGTTTACCCCGGGAATCATCTCTGTGTCACAGCTGGACAGAGGCAAAACAAACTAATGGGCACAATATTTTTTAACATAAGGGGTGGCGTAAGCCACAAAACTTTGGGCTAGGCTTATAAATGCCTTAGGGCAGATAGCCTAGTATAAACCTATGAACCTATGAACCTATGAACCTCAATAACCTCCATCTCATACCCTGCTCTCTTTAAAAAAGTCCTTTAGACAACACCTCTCTACCTGCTGGTTATGCCCATGCCAAAAATAACTCTTCATCTCTTCTCACTACTCCCACTCTCTGGGGCTACAGGTATGCAATCTTAGCAGGTCTGCGGCCATACCTATGACTGTTACTACACTGCCTACACAGATTTAAATGCATGTAAATAATTGTATACGATGTTACTGTTTTTTTTTTCTGCCTCCCAACCAATAATGTCTATGGCATCTATATGACCAAAAGTACATGTTAATATCATTGATGGACTACCATAAAACTGCAATGGAATTGCTAAAAAACTGTAAATAGTACTACATTTCTGATATTTGTATTTTGATATTTGTATTTCTGTAATGTGAATGTTATGTGGAGCTTTTCTCCCTGGGCCTCCACTGAAAATGGGTTCACCTAGGGCCAGTGGACTTTCCTGGTAAACAAATGCAATAAATAAATGAATATATCTTATAATGAGAGGTTTTTCATCCAGGAAGAAAGAGGTCATCATCCGTCTCTACTCATCCCCATCATGCTAGACAGGGGTCCAGGGAAGTAAATAGTGTGGGAAGAAATAGCCAGGGAATTGTTATGGCTAGGCTTGTATAGGCCCCAGGGCCGATAGCCTAGTACCAACCTATGAACCTATGAACAATCATTGAATATAAAGCCCTGTTTGGCATGTACCTGACCAGACACCTACAATAGCTGGTGAAGCCACAAAAGTATGCATGTCTGTTTATTTATTTATTTTCGTCATTGAATTTAGGTCGGCTCATTGTGGTTGTTTCAGATACCTTACAGGAGGCTATTACTGATTTGTGATCAGATCTGACATCATATGAAGATGCTGGTCAAGAAGTGTAAGTAGGTGTGATGTTGCTAAAAATGAAGTCTAGAAACTTTATGACCCAGGTGTGCTGCTTACCTATGTATGCAAGTGAGCAATCATTTAGTTAGCTTAGGAATTTTTAGGTGTAGCCAACCTTTGTGGTAAAGGGGTTTCAGTTAATTGACAAATAGTTAAAATTCCTAATCAGAAAATTATATTTATTTATGAATAGTTCAATAAGTACATTTACAAATCTTTTCTGGTCCTCTGGGGGTGTGGAAGGTGACCTGTTCTAAGCCATGAACTGATAATTTGTCCCATTTTGTGTAATTTAAAATTCATAGGTTCATAGGTAGGTACTAGGCTATCAGCCCAAGGGTCATCTCTGGGGTGTATTTCCTATTTCCCATCCACTCATCAAGATTTTCTTGAAGAGTGCTAATGAGGAACTTTGCTTGACATAGATGGTTAGCTTGTTGCAGAGTATAGGGAGTCTCTGGGGCAGGAAGTTATCCCTCCAGCATATCCTGTTTATTGTGGTGACAAGGTTTAGGTCCCTAGAGTGTAGCATGTCCAACAGCTCTAGGTTTAACATAGCTTTATATGTTAGGCAGAGATCTCCTCAGAGTAGGTGATATGCTACAGAGTAAAGCTGGAGTTTTTTGAGACGGTCAGTGTAGGGCACCTATTTGAGGCCAGTAATCCTCTTTGTGAGGTACTTATGAGGCCTTTCCAGCTGCTGCAGATGTCTTGTGAGGTGCATTCCAAAAGGGGCGTTGTACTCTATAATGGGTCTAATCAGTGCTGAGTAGAGGGGAACAATGACCTCTTTTTTCCTGAATGAGAACCCTTTTGTGATGAGGTGTGCCACAAAGAAGGATTTCCTGACTACTGTGACGATGTAATTATCAAAGGAGAGATTACTGTCCACCTAGGTCCCAAGGTCTCTTATCACACATTTGGCATTACGTAGACTGTTGTTTATGTGGTAGTTCATGGGTGCAGAGTTTTTACCAAAGGGGATGACAATGCACTTTTTGGCATTGAGCTTGAGGCCATGCCTCTGACACCAGGCATCTGTCTCAGTGAGGCCCTTCTGTAGGATGTCCACATCATTTGGGGATTCGACTATGGCTCCTAGTTTGCAGTCATCTGCCAACTTCATTAGCCAGAGGCCTTCTGTGTTAGCCTGTACTTCAGAGAAGTAGATACCAAACAGGAGAAGTCCCAGGACTGAACCCTGTGGTACTCCACTTCTCACTGGTTTGAAGTCAGATTTGGAGTCTGCAACTTTTACCGTGTGGGTTCTGTCAGTGAGCCAGTTGGCAACCCATCTTGTGATGTAGGGATTTATATCTAGTTTAGTGAGTTTAGCTATAATTCCAGAATGGGGGATGGTGTTGAAAGCCTTGGCAAGGTCAAGATAGGCTGTGTGAACCACCTTACCCTCGTCTACAGCTTTGGTGACTGCCTCAAAGAAGTTGATCAGATTCAGAAGGCATGATCTGCCTTTCACAAACCTGAACTGGATGGGGTCCAGAGTTTGGAGGTTTCCAATGTCTATGTTTATGAGTTCCATATTGATACATTCCATATTGATACATTCCATGGCCTTGCAGACCAGGCTCATCAGGCTAATAGGGTGATAGTTCCCAGGATCAGTGGTGGTTCCCCTTTTGTGGAGTGAGATAACTGTTGCTGTGTGCCATTCAGTGGGCACAAAGCCTGATGTGAGTCTATGATTGAACACGGTGCTTAGGTGGGAAGCCAGTTCGTTCTGAAGTTCATGTAAAATGCAGCCTGGGATGTTGTCCGGTCCCATATATGCTGTGTGTTTGGTTTTAGAGAGTGCAGCTTTTACCTGCATATATGTGATTACAGGGACTCTGCATTCTTCCTGTATAGACATGGGACCTTTAGGGTGTGAGAGTGGGGTAAAGTTAGCATTGAATCTCACCAGTCAGCTCGAACACAATGCAATGCAAACAAATCAAGGCACCAGCTGTTGAAAATGAAGCAAAAAACGATTTATTCGATCCAAAGACTAAGCGCTTTCACCAGTCCACCTGGTTTCATCAGAGTCATACTAACACTCTCAAACTCATCTCATTATATACATTCCCATATCCCACAACTTAATTAACTAATTAATTAATTACATACACAATTAATCAATTATACAAAATTTATACAAAAAATATTATTCTTAATATTATTTCATTCATTTTAAAATTATTTCATTCATTTTAAAATTGCAACCAAGTGTCATACAATTTGTGATTCAGAACTGTAAGTATATTGGTAATATTTACTATGAAAAACGTAGTATAATATAATATTGTGTTATGTTTTGATTTTTCCTTTTATATCATACTTGCTCTATGTTTTAATTGAGGTTTTAAAGAAATATACTCATTTAAACCTGGAAACTTTGTGGCATTTAACCTAATCTGCCATTCCATTTCTAATAGTGCTACTTTATTGTCTATGTCACCATTATAAAAAGGCATCACTCTATCCACAATGAAAAATATGAATTTACTGAAGTTACTACAATGTTTACTGTGTGTATATAAAGCATTATACTCATCATGCTTTATAATGCTTCTCTTATGCTCACCTATCCTTTCTCTAAGTTTTCGGGTAGTCATGCCTATGTAATATGCCTCACATGACATTCAAGTTGCTATGTATACACAATTTTTTGTGTTACAATTACACAGACCAGGACATGATATAGTACGTTGGTATCCTTTTACACAAATATAAGCTCCTTCTGCTATAAATCTACAACTACTACATCTTCCACATTTACTCATATATGATCTCTTGTAAATCTTATATTCTTTTTCTAAAATATTTTTTATGTTGTTACCTCTACTAAAAACTATATTTGGACTTTCCCCTAATATTGATCTATTTTGTACACCTATACATAAGTCCCATATACTCTTAATACTGTCACATAATTCCTTTGCTTTATCATTAAATCTCAGGACAAAATTAAGTTCGCCTTTCTCAATACTTGTATTTGTTACCATGTCCAACTGTGACGTAATGTTGTTGTTACCTCTAAGTATTGGAAAATAAACTGTTTTCCTTTTCTTATATATTTCTTTTTTGATTTTTATCAATAAGGCCTGAGGATATCCTCTCTCAAGGAATAACCCTATTAGGTTATACATTTCTTTTCTAAAAATTTGTTCGTCACTTACTAATTTGGATAGACGAACCATTTGTCCCTTTACCACCCCCTTCCTTTGATGCAGGGGGTGGCAACTTGTAAAATGTAACATAGAATTAGAGTAGCTTGGCTTTCGATATATGTTACTCATCAATTTACCATCATTTTTCTCTAAAGAAATGTCCAAATAGTTTGTTGAAATTTCATTCCATGTATAGGTAAACTTAAAAAATTCAGTGGAATTGTTTAAATATGTCATAAATTCTTTTACATTGTCTTCACCACCCTTCCAGATTATTAGTACATCGTCTAAAAATCTGTTGTACAACAAAATCCTATCCATATATTTAGAAGGAAAAATGATGTAACTTTCCCATGCAAGTAAAACCAAATTGGCATATACTGGGGCGCATCTCGCCCCCATTGCCACTCCTTTGATTTGATGATAAATTTCACCTTCAAATGTTAAATAATTATTAGTCAGTGTCAATTCCATAAGTTCATAACAGATGTTTATTCTATCCTTATTAAAGCTCTGACTGTTCATTAAGCTTTTGTAAAATAATTCTAAACCCTCCTTGTGTGGAATTGTTGGAAAGAGGTTTACCACATCAATAGTTAAAAAACTATGTGTTTGTATCTATTTCATAAATTCCTTTAAGCCTTTCTAAACAGTGCCAGGAGTCTTTTAATATATGTGGGGCATCTTTCAAGGCTTCTTTACAAAAATGGTCCACAAAGGCTGCCATGGGTTCTGTTTTAGAACCCTTTGCCGATACTATAGGCCTAAATTCTAGCTGGTCAGTACCTTTGTGGACCTTCGGTATACCAAATATTTTGGCCATTCTTGGAAACTTGACACTCAAATAATCAAATTCATCCTCGTTGATTGAACCCTGATATAAAGCATCAGCCAATATCATATCTATCTTGATATATGCCCTGTTTACTTCATGTAATGATGCCGTTACATATGTGTATTCATCTGTTAACATTTTCATAATGTGCCCATTGTAGTCCATTTTACTCATGACAACCATGCCGCCCCCCTTATCTGGACGCATGCATCTATACTCATTGTTAGTTGTTAATTCATGTAATATTTTCCTTTCATTTTCATTTAAATTGTCTTGGGTTTGACTACGTTGTGAACATATTCTCCTATAATCCCTTTCTACCATTTGTTCAAATATACTGATTTCTTTGTTAGAAGGTGGTATAAATGTACTTTTTCTCTTTAATATACATGTATCTGAGTCCTTGTCTGTGTTCCCCCTCATAGGTCCTAGAGTAGAGAAGTATAACTTCAAATTCAATTTTCTCGTGTATAATTTCAGATTAGTAAGTACTTGTGTTATATCAAGTTTGAAGTTTGGGATAAAGTTTATCCCTTTACTAAATAAATGAAAATAAGTCTGATCAATTACCAAACCTGTATAGTTGTATATTGTGTATCCTTTATTTCTCAAAATTTCATGTTTCAAACTAGATTCAAATCCTACCATATCATTATAGGAAATGACACTTTGCCCATTTTCATTCTCTAAAATATTTCCAATTGATGTGTGTGCATTCATAGTATCCAGGTTTTCATTTAGCACTATTATCTCATCCAATTCTGGAACCACATTATGATTTGTGCCCTTTGAATTTCATTGATTCTTATGCTGCTCTCACCATTCTGTATAACAGGTGTATGTATACAAATACCATCCTGGGCACTTAAAACATTTTCTTGAAAATTATTACTATCAATCCTTTCATCCATAGCATTACTATTACCTACAGAACCTACACATTTGTTGTCACATTTAACACTTTTAACATGTTCAACATACAATTCATCAGTTGTTAACACTTTAAAACCAAGTTCAAAACAAATATTAAAATCCTCGACATTGTCATTTGAAATCAATATTGTTGCACCCTGTTCCTCTTGGAATAAAACTGTTGAAACTCTCTGACTTGTGGCCCTTGTTGAGAAGCCTCTCTGACCTCTTGTGAAAGTTCTGCGCCTCTAAAAAAACTTCTTCATCATCCCCCGAATTGGGCACTTCAAAGGATGCCCTAACATCTTCATTGTATAGTGTCCCCACAGTCTCTGTTCTTTTAAGATTATTTCTGTAATTATTTTTACCTGGAGGATAAGCCGTTTTATTACTGTATTCCGCAGTATCTCTAGTCAGTTTTTTCTGTTTTACCATTCTACTTTGATTAACAAAGAGCTCAATGTTCTTTACTATTTTTTCAAATCTACTTTGATGTTCGAAAAATAATAAATCTGAAGTTATGTTAGTATGCAATAAATTAATTTCATCACGTAATTGAATTAACTTATTGTCATTATTGCGTATAATAATTTCAAGTAGTTCCATACCTGCTTTATCGTATAATGATACCAGTTCAGAGAAAGCTTGTGTGTCTTGTTCAACCCCCATAGGTAACTTCCACAATCGCAGACCTCTCGGTATCTGCTTCAACTCCTTTGATTTATTTAAAAAGGAGTTGTCCAGTTGTATAGCCCTGTATTTCTTACAGAGCTTCTCGTACTTAAACAGCTACTCCCAAAGCGGCCCTGGATATTTATCACTCTCCCTTGTGTTGTTACGTATATTTCCTGATGCGCTCCGTTCAATTGGAGCCTCAAACACTGGCGCTTCAAACCAAGAACTCAGTTCTTGTGCCCGACCGGCACCTCTTGATGACGTACTCGGTCCTGGTCCCTTCGGACTTTGTAGTTCAGTGATACCTCCATTGTTGTTTCTAACCGCTCCGCTGTAGGAATTGGGTACTTCCGAATTGTTCTCCCTCTGCCCTGGAGTAATATCGTCTGTCGAATGTAATGTATATAGTCGCAACTGAGAATCAGTTGGACTAACATTGTCCTCTGAATAATTATTGCTACGCACTTCACTGTATACCTTGACGAGCTTACCGATGACATTGGTAAGCTCTTGTAGAATGCTTTCCATACTCTAAGCTTAGCCTCTGTTCACGTTACACTGGATCGACACAGATTTATCCCAAAAACAGGAACCAATACAGGGTCCAAAACTTAGAATCTCACCAGTCAGCTCGAACACAATGCAATGCAAACAAATCAAGGCACCAGCTGTTGAAAATGAAGCAAAAAACGATTTATTCGATCCAAAGACTAAGCGCTTTCACCAGTCCACCTGGTTTCATCAGAGTCATACTAACACTCTCAAACTCATCTCATTATATACATTCCCATATCCCACAACTTAATTAACTAATTAATTAATTACATATACAATTAAACAATTATACAAAATTTATACAAAAAATATTATTCTTAATATTATTTCATTCATTCATTCAACAGCTGGTGCCTTGATTTGTTTGCATTGCATTGTGTTCGAGCTGACTGGTGAGATTCTAAGTTTTGGACCCTGTATTGGTTCCTGTTTTTGGGATAAATCTGTGTCGATCCAGTGTAACGTGAACAGAGGCTAAGCTTAGAGTATGGAAAGCATTCTACAAGAGCTTACCAATGTCATCGGTAAGCTCGTCAAGGTATACAGTGAAGTGCGTAGCAATAATTATTCAGAGGACAATGTTAGTCCAACTGATTCTCAGTTGCGACTATATACATTACATTCGACAGACGATATTACTCCAGGGACGAGGGAGAACAATTCGGAAGTACCCAATTCCTACAGCGGAGCGGTTAGAAACAACAATGGAGGTATCACTGAACTACAAAGTCCGAAGGGACCAGGACCGAGTACGTCATCAAGAGGTGCCGGTCGGGCACAAGAACTGAGTTCCTGGTTTGAAGCGCCAGTGTTTGAGGCTCCAATTGAACGGAGCGCATCAGGAAATATACGTAACAACACAAGGGAGAGTGATAAATATCCAGGGCCGCTTCGGGAGTAGCTGTTTAAGTACGAGGAGCTCTGTAAGAAATACAGGGCTATACAACTGGACAACTCCTTTTTAAATAAATCAAAGGAGTTGAAGCAGATACCGAGAGGTCTGCGATTGTGGAAGTTACCTATGGGGGTTGAACAAGACACACAAGCTTTCTCTGAACTGGTATCATTATACGATAAAGCAGGTATGGAACTACTTGAAATTATTATACGCAATAATGACAATAAGTTAATTCAATTACGTGATGAAATTAATTTATTGCATACTAGCATAACTTCAGATTTATTATTTTTCGAACATCAAAGTAGATTTGAAAAAATAGTAAAGAACATTGAGCTCTTTGTTAATCAAAGTAGAATGGTAAAACAGAAAAAACTGACTAGAGATACTGCGGAATACAGTAATAAAACGGCTTATCCTCCAGGTAAAAATAATTACAGAAATAATCTTAAAAGAACAGAGACTGTGGGGACACTATACAATGAAGATGTTAGGGCATCCTTTGAAGTGCCCAATTCGGGGGATGATGAAGAAGTTTTTTTAGAGGCAGAACTTTCGCAAGAGGTCAGAGAGGCTTCTCAACAAGGGGCCACAAGTCAGAGAGTTTCAACAGTTTTATTCCAAGAGGAACAGGGTGCAACAATATTGATTTCAAATGACAATGTCGAGGATTTTAATATTTGTTTTGAACTTGGTTTTAAAGTGTTAACAACTGATGAATTGTATGTTGAACATGTTAAAAGTGTTAAATGTGACAACAAATGTGTAGGTTCTGTAGGTAATAGTAATGCTATGGATGAAAGGATTGATAGTAATAATTTTCAAGAAAATGTTTTAAGTGCCCAGGATGGTATTTGTATACATACACCTGTTATACAGAATGGTGAGAGCAGCATAAGAATCAATGAAATTCAAAGGGGCACAAATCATAATGTGGTTCCAGAATTGGATGAGATAATAGTGCTAAATGAAAACCTGGATACTATGAATGCACACACATCAATTGGAAATATTTTAGAGAATGAAAATGGGCAAAGTGTCATTTCCTATAATGATATGGTAGGATTTGAATCTAGTTTGAAACATGAAATTTTGAGAAATAAAGGATACACAATATACAACTATACAGGTTTGGTAATTGATCAGACTTATTTTCATTTATTTAGTAAAGGGATAAACTTTATCCCAAACTTCAAACTTGATATAACACAAGTACTTACTAATCTGAAATTATACACGAGAAAATTGAATTTGAAGTTATACTTCTCTACTCTAGGACCTATGAGGGGGAACACAGACAAGGACTCAGATACATGTATATTAAAGAGAAAAAGTACATTTATACCACCTTCTAACAAAGAAATCAGTATATTTGAACAAATGGTAGAAAGGGATTATAGGAGAATATGTTCACAACGTAGTCAAACCCAAGACAATTTAAATGAAAATGAAAGGAAAATATTACATGAATTAACAACTAACAATGAGTATAGATGCATGCGTCCAGATAAGGGGGGCGGCATGGTTGTCATGAGTAAAATGGACTACAATGGGCACATTATGAAAATGTTAACAGATGAATACACATATGTAACGGCATCATTACATGAAGTAAACAGGGCATATATCAAGATAGATATGATATTGGCTGATGCTTTATATCAGGGTTCAATCAACGAGGATGAATTTGATTATTTGAGTGTCAAGTTTCCAAGAATAGCCAAAATATTGGTATACCGAAGGTCCACAAAGGTACTGACCAGCTAGAATTTAGGCCTATAGTATCGGCAAAGGGTTCTAAAACAGAACCCATGGCAGCCTTTGTGGACCATTTTTGTAAAGAAGCCTTGAACGATGCCCCACATATATTAAAAGACTCCTGGCACTGTTTAGAAAGGCTTAAAGGAATTTATGAAATAGATACAAACACATATAGTTTTTTAACTATTGATGTGCTAAACCTCTTTCCAACAATTCCACACAAGGAGGGTTTAGAATTATTTTACAAAAGCTTAATGAACAGTCAGAGCTTTAATAAGGATAGAATAAACATCTGTTATGAACTTATGGAATTGACACTGACTAATAATTATTTAACATTTGAAGGTGAAATTTATCATCAAATCAAAGGAGTGGCAATGGGGGCGAGATGCGCCCCAGTATATGCCAATTTGGTTTTACTTGCATGGGAAAGTTACATCATTTTTCCTTCTAAATATATGGATAGAATTTTGTTGTACAGCAGATTTTTAGACGATGTACTAATAATCTGGAAGGGTGGTGAAGACAATGTAAAAGAATTTATGACATATTTAAACAATTCCACTGAATTTTTTAAGTTTACCTATACATGGAATGAAATTTCAACAAACTATTTGGACATTTCTTTAGAGAAAAATGATGGTAAATTGATGAGTAACATATATCGAAAGCCAAGCTACTCTAATTCTATGTTACATTTTACAAGTTGCCACCCCCTGCATCAAAGGAAGGGGGTGGTAAAGGGACAAATGGTTCGTCTATCCAAATTAGTAAGTGACGAACAAATTTTTAGAAAAGAAATGTATAACCTAATAGGGTTATTCCTTGAGAGAGGATATCCTCAGGCCTTATTGATAAAAATCAAAAAAGAAATATATAAGAAAAGGAAAACAGTTTATTTTCCAATACTTAGAGGTAACAACAACATTACGTCACAGTTGGACACGGTAACAAATACAAGTATTGAGAAAGGCGAACTTAATTTTGTCCTGAGATTTAATGATAAAGCAAAGGAATTATGTGACAGTATTAAGAGTATATGGGACTTATGTATAGGTGTACAAAATAGATCAATATTAGGGGAAAGTCCAAATATAGTTTTTAGTAGAGGTAACAACATAAAAAATATTTTAGAAAAAGAATATAAGATTTACAAGAGATCATATATGAGTAAATGTGGAAGATGTAGTAGTTGTAGATTTATAGCAGAAGGAGCTTATATTTGTGTAAAAGGATACCAACGTACTATATCATGTCCTGGTCTGTGTAATTGTAACACAAAAAATTGTGTATACATAGCAACTTGAATGTCATGTGAGGCATATTACATAGGCATGACTACCCGAAAACTTAGAGAAAGGATAGGTGAGCATAAGAGAAGCATTATAAAGCATGATGAGTATAATGCTTTATATACACACAGTAAACACTGTAGTAACTTCAGTAAATTCATATTTTTCATTGTGGATAGAGTGATGCCTTTTTCTAATGGTGACATAGATAATAAAGTAGCACTATTAGAAATGGAATGGCAGATTAGGTTAAATGCCACAAAGTTTCCAGGTTTAAATGAGTATATTTCTTTAAAACCTCAATTAAAACATAGAGCAAGTATGATATAAAAGGAAAAGTCAAAACATAACACAATATTATATTATACTACGTTTTTCATAGTAAATAATACCAATATACTTACAGTTCTGAATCACAAATTGTATGACACTTGGTTGCAATTTTAAAATGAATGAAATAATTTTAAAATGAATGAAATAATATTAAGAATAATATTTTTTGTATACATTTTGTATAATTGATTAATTGTGTATGTAATTAATTAATTAGTTAATTAAGTTGTGGGATATGGGAATGTATATAATGAGATGAGTTTGAGAGTGTTAGTATGACTCTGATGAAACCAGGTGGACTGGTGAAAGCGCTTAGTCTTTGGATCGAATAAATCGTTTTTTGCTTCATTTTCAACAGTTGGTGCCTTGATTTGTTTGCATTGCATTGTGTTCGAGCTGACTGGCGAGATTCTAAGTTTTGGACCCTGTATTGGTTCCTGTTTTTGGGATAAAGTTAGCACTGAACCTATCTGCCAGAATGTTGGCAATATCAGTTGGTTCTGTAATTTTCATGCCATTGTGCTGTAACTCAGAGTAGATCTGGGTGTTGCCATTGAGATTCTTGACATAACTATAGAATGCTTTGTGGTTGGTTGCCCTTAGAATCAGTGGCAATTTTGTTTTAATAGCTAGCTTTGGAGGATATTATAAGGGATCTCAGCTTCTTACTGAGGCTGACCAGGGAGCTCCTCCACTCATGGGATTTTACTCTGTTTTGCAACGGTTTCTTCCTTCTGTTACAGAATTTGTTTATGGCAAGGGACCACCAGATTGGCTTCTTTTTTGGAGGATAATGTCTTGGTTCTGTTTGGGAAAGCACAATCCATGCACTCGTGTAAGTGCTTATAGAGTGCATTTGTGTAGGATTCAGCAGTTGCAACTGTATTGTCCATCTGCATGGGTGTCATGAAGTTCACCACTTCTGTCTTAAGAAGCATGAAGTTGGCTTTGGAGAAATATTTTACTGTGGTTTCCTTAATGGTGGGTGGGGGTGGGATTCGGATATCTAGGGTGATTAGCTTATGGTCGGATCTGACCATTGAGGAGTTGACTTCAGGTGTGGAACACTGGTCGTTCATGTTGGTAATGACTAGATGTAGGATATTGTCGCCCCTGGTGGGGGTGTGGATAAGTTGATCCAGGGCATTGGAATTTATGAATTCCAGAAAGCGTTGAGTGAAGGAGTTGGTACATGAGTAGTTTTCCCAATTAATGGTGGGGTAGTTGAAATCGCCCATTATTAGGGTGTTTGGTTGAACCCTAATATTTTCCAGTATATCAAGAAAAGATGAGTGGGAATCCTGGGGCATGGTGGGGGATGAGTAGCAAGCTACAATTTGGATTACAGTTTTGCCCAGAGTTAGTTGCACTTGGATAACCTCGGATACTTTATGCTCTGCAAATAACATGGAGGTGTGGATATCCTTAATGAATATGGACACATCTCCACCTTTGATGTTCTGGTTCAGGTTAGATGGCCAAAAAGTGTGGTATGAGTTATAGCCTGGTAATGCAGAGGTGCTCTTTAGAGCTTTGAACCAGGTCTCAGTCACTGCACAGATATCGATATTCTCCATTTTAAGGAGTGCCTCTAGTGAGTGAATTTTGAGATTTACACTTCTAGCATTGAGTAGCATTACGCTCAGTTTTTGCTTGCCTGTTCCTGTTATGGTGGTGAATTTGTCATTTGAACCTTGCCTAAAAAAGGCACTATAGGAATGGCAAGACACTTAGCCAGTATCTGGAATCCTAGGGACGACAGGTGCAGGCCATCTCTGACAAAGCATCATGGGTTGGGGTAATCTGCCTAGAGAAATTTGGGTGTCTGACAAATATTGATACCCCCTATGGTTTACAGAATGTATGAATTTGTGATAGCATTGGAACTCAATAACTGGTGGGAGCGTTCTTTAAATGGAAGAAAAGTCTCTGTTAAACACGGATATAGATGTCTTCTAGTTATGGAACAGCCTCAGATTCCAACTGTTTCTTGTTAAGGCTTCTGGCACTGAGTAGAGAGCCATGATGTCTGATGTCTACCAGACTGGAATTTATTGCGACCATTTCAGTTAAACTGGAATGTCCAGAAAGTGAAAGTGGACTTTACTTGAAAAGGCTTTATGGGGTCAACAAGTACTGTGGCCTATTTTCAGAAGCTATGAAACAGAAGTTGGAGTCCATTCTTGGCAAATCAGTTAGTGCTGTTGATCATCTGATCCCAGGCTGAGATACTGAGTTCCTATAGAAAAGTATGAGGAAAGGAGAAAACTGATGCAAGGAATGACTCAGATTTTCACCCTTTTTTTAAACCAAATAATATTTTTTCCCTTCTCCTTCTTAGCCCTCTATTCCAATAAACAATATAAGCAGCAAGGAGCCAGCTATCAGATTTTTAAAAACAATGGCACTAGGCTCAAAAAAAGTCTCAACGACAGCTCTCTCAGTCAGCATGACTATCTGCCTGTTTAGGTTCTGTGCCTCAAACATCTTGTCAGTCTTTCTATGACCCTTTGACTTTATCTTCCCTTATGGCATCAGAGATTCTCAGACAGTTGTGTTCTAAGCATAAGTTATTTAGCTATTTCCCCCCCACACCATCTACCTTCCAAAACTGTAGGGTGTCTTCTAAAGAAACTAGAGTCCTTGTGCATGTTGGGAACACAGCTCTTCAGTGTGACTCGTTACAGCTTTGGGTGTTGCTGCATTAAGAGAAGGACCACTATGTCGTGAATTCTGCTCACCATTCATCCTTACCCTTTACATTATTTGCAAAACTGGAAGGTTCTTTGGGTGATATAATAGAACATTGTTTATACTGACATCTGTGAAACACATCCAGTGCACATTCTTTATGATCCAGTGCCAGTGAGGAGAACAAAGTAAGTAGTTAAAACTTTAAGCATCTGTTTAGCCACATCTGAGCTGGAGTTATTATTATAATGCCATTATCCCATATGCTGGAATCGACAAAAAGTCAGAATTATCTGAAGCATAGTGCTTTTTAATAAAACTCTTTATATTGAAATATTCATTCTACTTGCTCATTACTTTGTTGGTATTATAGACTCAAAGCTTTATGTTAGGGTACCCACTGCTCCACTAAGATGTGAAACTCTTCATTTGCAAATTAAAGACCACTGTCTGAGATCACTTCATCAGGGACAACATGTCTCAAGAATATATACTTCATCAGTATCACAGAACGACAAGTCACAGTTTTGCATAATTGCTCAGCTTCAGTATATTCACTGTAGAAATCTCCCCGTGTATGCTAATGCACCTCTGCATTAGAAGCAATCAGTTCCTTCTTTCACCCGAGGAGGTGTTACAGTATTATATGATCACCCGAGGAGGTGTTAAAGTATTATATGATGTAATTTTATCTTTTTGATTTTCACTCCTGTGTATGCTACATGCAGAACAAATTTGCATCCCTTTTTCACTTTTGTCAGATATTCTAGGCAAATATGAAATATCATGTACTTTTTTTGGGCAATTAGTAATTCAGAAATGTGGTTCATGTGTTTCAACATGGCATTACTATACTGAATAGGGATCTGTCACCTTTGGACAAGAAACGTTTTACCAGTAAACTCATGTTAATACAGGAAGTAAACATTACTATCCATAAGTAGTGCCATAGCACTGAATGACCACTCATTCATTCATACTTCATATAACAGATATACATCAAAGTCTTCCATTACTGTGATTTTAAGCACATTCAGATTTTCAGTGGACATAACAGCAAGAGAAACAACCCAAATGACTACCAGATCTTCCTTTATCAAGTATCCATATATACATAATTGTGGGCATGTTATTCTCAGATTATAAGCTATATACGTAAGTCTCTTTGGCTTATACTGATTTTTGAAGATCAGATATTTACAAAGGCAGTAGAATACTTTGTAGTCCTGAAAGAACTTTGTGAAGATATCCCTTTTAACATACCTTGAAGCAGACTGTGATCTAATTGTATAAAAATATACTTTTACCCTAGATAAGCATCTTAGCATGTTTGAAAATCATTCAAGGATATTGACCCATAAGCTTTTTGTCTTGCTCCTTACAGAAGGACTATATTTTGATATTACTGACTAGTAACTATTTGTACAGTAACGACCCACAAGCTTTTTGTCTTCCTCCTTACAGAAGGACTATATTTTGATCTTACTGACTAGTAACTATTTGTACAGTAACCACCCACAAGATTTTTGTCTTCCTCTTTACAGAAGGACTATATTTTGATCTTACTGACTAGTAACTATTTGTACGGTAACGACTCACAAGCTTTTTGTCTTCCTCCTTACAAGAGGACTATATTTTGATCTTACTGACTAGTAACTATATGTACACTAATAGTTTGCATCATACTACATAATTTCATTATTTTGTTCTAGAAGCTTATATAACTAACCATTGGGCATGTGTTGAGACTTTAAACCGAGTCAAGACCATCATTTGTTAGACAGCCCATGTATTTGAGAGTTGATGCAGATTTACTACTTAATTCTACTTACCATTAAGCCTTTTTGTCTCTGTTTGTAAAGCAGTTTGATTAGATACAAGTCATGCTCTTGACTAGTAGAATTACAAATTAGAATATCATCAGATAACTGACAGCACCTTTGAAGCTTGTTAGAAGCTGATGAGATTCCAAAAGGCAATATTAGAAATCTCAGTCTGAAGGATAATGTGCTGTAATCTGCAAGCACCCATCATTTAGATCAATCGTAGAGAATAACTTAACAGTAGGCTTAATAGAAAATATGTCATCAACTATTTGAAGTGGATAGTGCTGCCCTTTTGGTCTATTTATATTTTCTTTCATATATATATTTTATTTATTTTATTAGACCAAGCAAAAACAGTATAAAGAGCTACAAACACACATCCACAGCTTAGCTTCCCATCAGTAAAATAAAAAAAAATACATAAATAAACCACCACAGTAAACCCTAAGTATAAAAGTTCTAACAGGCTATTGACAAAAGGAAAAAATTCCTCTCCAAAGCCAAGAAGAAACAGATACACCAGTGCAAAAAGAGACTCACCAGTCTAAACAAACAAGAGATCTGTTCAAATCTGTCAAAGCAAACTACGAGGCAAAAATAGCCTCCCAAGTGAAAGATAACCATAAGACTTTTTTTAATTATGTCATAACCTCAGGGGAAATGCTCAGCAATGTGTCAAGTTAATCATGAATGGCAAACTCAGCCTGGAACTATAGCAAATGTGCTTGCCAAAAAGTTCAGCTCAAACTTATCTTCCCATCACCACCATCCCACTACCAGTCATTATGAGGTAACAGGTCCTTACTGTGCTTGCTAAAGCCTAAAACACAGCCATCATGGGTCCCGACAACATTCCAAGATGCTTATTAAATAGCTTAAAACAGAATTTTATCAGGAGCTACAGCATCCAGAGGGGCTTTGTCCTAGAGGAATAAAGGACTGAAAATAACCAAGGGAACTACAGACCCATAACCTTGACCAGTCTTATCTGCAAGGCCATGGAGAGGATTATCATGGATCTGAACTCTACAAAACTGGACCATACCCAATTTGGCTTTGTCAAAGGGAGATCTTGCCTGCTTAATATGGTGGACTTCTTTGAGAAAGTCACCAAGGCCCTAGATTAGGTTAAAACAGTATGCACTACTTATCTAGACCTGGCTAGAGCTTTTGACACAATCCCCCACTAGGGGATCATAGATAAACTTACTGAGTTAGGCATAAACCCTTCATTATAAGATAGATAGCAAGTTGGCTCACTGAGAAGACACATGTTGTCCAGACAGACGAATCCCTTTCTGATAAGAAACCTGTTATTAGTGGTGTCCCAGAGGACTCAGTGTTGGGACCCCTCCTTTGTGGAAGATACTTCTCTGAACTGAAGACCAATGTTGGGGGCATCTGGCTCACCAAGTTTGTTGACAAATGTAAGGTGAGGGCTATCACTGAATCCTCAGACAATTTTGATATCCTACAAAAAAAGTTGTGTAACTTGACCGGTTGCTGAGACATTGTAAGTTGTTTGCAAAATATTGCAAACATAATAGTTACTGTGTTTACTGTGACTTATAAAATTCAGTTTAATACCTAGAACCAAAAGAATACAACTACTATAAAAATAGTTTGTGCTGAAGAGTTTGCCGTTTATACTTCTGACATAACCCCTATGCTTACAAAGATATGAACATTTGTTTGAAATGTGAGGGCATAATTTGATTCTATCAAAAGGCTTAGGCTCCGCCCAACGGAAGTTACAGTGCAAACTTCTGGAGCTCCATTGGAGTGAAAAGTTAAAGGGAAGGACACTAGATGTTGAACCCCTTACAATGATGCAATCTGCATATTAATATATAAATATAGGGATTCACTTCATAACACTGAAAGCTCAAAACACTGAAACTCAAAACACTGAAGCCAAAACACTGAAACTTCGAAATCTTGAAAACTCAAAACACTGAAACTCAAAACACTGAAAACACACATCATACATATACTGAGTTTAAACAACATAAATCATAGCACTTTCCACCAAGTGTAAGCCCCCCACACCCTGCTACTTATATATATCAACTCCAAGATTGCACTTCACTACACTAAGTGCAATCTTGGAGTTGATGTATTTATAAGTGCAATCTTGGAGTTGATATATATATAAGTAGCAGGGGGTGTGCGGGGTGTAGCCCCCCACATGGGGGATTCAGGGGATCTTGCTCCCTGCTTACACTTGGAGGAAAGTGCTAGGATTTATGTTGTTTAAACTCAGTATATGTATGATATGTGTTTTCAGTGTTTTGAGTTTCAGTGTTTTGAACTGAATCCAAATATAGCTATATAGATATCAAATACAAAACAATTTTACAGATAGATAATTATCTAAGGGCAATAATGCCCATGGATATTATAGGTAATTATACAATAAACTGTATTCGCTATCTAAATTTGTGCACATTGAGGGCACAGCCCAATCTGCATGGTCATTGTAAACTGAGCAAATCACAACAGGAAGAACAGCAACCACTTTCTACTGGTATATGCTTGATAATTACTAACAGATTTTATGAGGGACATGGTAAGACGTGTTACAGATTGTACTGTTTGATAATTACTAACAGATTTTATGAGGGGCATGGTAAGACGTGTTACAGATTGTACTTCTTGATAATTACTAACATATTTTATGAGGGACATGGTAAAACGTGTTACAAATTGTACTGTTTGATAATTACTACCAGATTTTATGAGGGACATGGTAAGATATGTTACCGATTGTACTGTTGATAACAAAAACTCAGCGGTACAGACTTTTGCACAACACCCTGGTTGTCCTCATATTTTTAACCTGTACCTTGCAAAATGTTTGAACTTCTCTTAAACCTTAGGCAATTTCTTTGTTGTAATACCAGACATTAGTGTTTCATTCTTTCTATTGTTCAGACATCTCTGTTTGTTGCTTAGCACTAAAACAAAAATAATAAATTAATTAAAACAACTTTCTCACACTGGTAACTATTCCATGGAGTTAAACAATAAAAGAAAAAAAAAACCTCCAAAAATAATAAATTAATTAAAACAACTTTCTCACACTAGTAACTATTCCATGGAGTTAAACAATAAAAGAAAAAAGAAAACCTCTACAGAGTTAAGAAGTGAACAGACCATGCCGACTCCAAAAACATTCACACTCACAAACACTCAAAATCTTAAAAAAATTACTTTTTTCTGGTTTGCTTATTTTACTTTTTTTAATAATTCTCTAATGTCTGGACAAAGTTAAGTCCAGATGGACAGAGCCAGTTGAATATTGTGTATGAATTAAAAACAATGTTTTTAGAGGCACACAATTCCCCTTGGATCCTCCTCATGGAGACGTTGGCCTTATGGAACTGTAATAGAAACATTTGTGGCAATGATTTTCTGTGACAACTAGTTGTAACATCCAGTTGTGATTGATGATTTACACACTCATCACTTCAAACTCAAACATTAGGACAGTAGCCTCTTCATTCCCCACCCCACTTCCTTAACTTGTCACAGTAAGGACAGGAATCCTTTTTCTATTTCCTATACCTGTTAACCCAGCTTAAGTCAATAACTCTGGATCATAGCATCATAGAAAGTTACTAGGCTAATAGCCTAGGGGCCCTTACAAGCCTAGCCAAGATTTTCTCCCTATTTTAATGGTGGCAGTAGTAGAGGTGACCCAACACCTGACCTCCCACACTGAGTAATAACCTACAGCCGTGAAAGTAATTTGGTCACTAGCATTCATTTTGGAATCCCAGTACTATAATAAACCCCATCTGCAGCAGTTACTGGTTGCACCCTCCTAACTCCTGAGCTACAGACATGGAAGTAATTAGATCACCTGCATTCATTTCTGAATGTCGGTGCTATAATAAACCCCATCTGTGGCAGTTACTGGCTGCACCACTAACTCCTGAGCTACAGACATGTAAGTAATTAGATCACTAGCATTCATTTTTGAATGTTGGTACTATAATAAAACCCATCTGCAGCAGTTACTGGATGCATCCCCTAAATGAGCTGTAAGTAATTAGATGCATTCATTTCTGAATGCCAGTACTATAATAAAACATATCTGCAGCAGTTACTGGCTGCAGTCCTGACTACTGAGTTACAGCTATGTAAGTAATTAGATCACCTACATTCATTTCTGACTGCCAGTACTATAATAAACCCCATCTGCACTCCCCTAGCTCCTGAGCTACAGACATATAAGTAATTAGATCATTAGCATTCATTTGTGAATGTTGGTACAATAATAAACCCCCATCTGCTGCAGTTACTGGCTGTAGCCCCTAATTCCTTGCACCCAGGGCAGTTGCACCCTTTACCTCACAGTAGCCATACTTTTTCTAGTGAGAATAGTGATGGGAATGCAATTATATGATGCTTATTGATTTATGGAAATATGTGAAATATTTAAGTCATGTGAAGATACAAGTATAGGGGAAATGTGTTGCTTCTCGTGAATTAGCAATATAGTAGGAATAGCATGCCAGTATTACCACAGACACACACACACACACACACACACACACACACACACACACACACACACACACACACACACACAGTCACAATCATCATACACTCGCATGCAAGCTGTAGTTCTTCCTAGTACTACGGTGAAAATGCATACATCCCCACACAAAGAACGCATACAGAATATTTTTATGTGTGACAAATGAAGTTTGGCAACAAACTAAGTTGTCCCGGGACATCTTCATGGAGAAGGTTAGGTTAATATTAGGAAGATTTAAGGGGTTGGGAAGGTGAAAGGGTTAAGTGGAGGCAGGGATGGTTTTGAGGAAATGAGATAATGATGGGGAGGGGCTTAAGAGGTTTAATCTAGAGTAGTTGGGTTAAGCAATAACATTTTGGTGTGAACTTGCTATTGCAAGATTACGTCCTGATGACCTGTGGGTAAGGTGGTGGACAGGTAGACTTTGGTTAATGCAAGTATATGGGGACAGGTACTGCTAGGTAATTATCCTTATCTGCTCTTTTTTTTTTTTTTTGTCATGAGGTGGTTTAAGGGCTGTGGTTGGTTGTGGGGTCGTTAAAGTTGCATTTGGCCTGCTGTCCTTTACAGCTGCATTTGGTCAGTAGTAAGGTCATTTTCTACTGGTCGGTCACTCAGAGAGTGCTGCATTATTTATTTATTTATTTATTAATTATTTTATTTATTTATTTTCTTCTTCCTCCACTGGTCATTGCTGGTGTGGAATGGTCATGGGTATAAATTTTGTGCAATCCTGCCTATGTTCAGCTCTCCGGGGATGTCGAGGTGGTTGCAGGTTTTCACATGCTTTTTCACAGGGCTGCTTGCCGCTCTGGGGTCATGCATGATGTTTCTGTGGGTGCTCTTGGATTGTTGTGGTGTATGGTTTGAGATACTGCGAACAGAGCAAACACTGGTAGTCCTACAGTGCTTCATCAGTGCCAGAAAAAAGAAACAACTTTTCTTCAATGTGCCCTGTTTGCTTTCGCGGGCCTGAGGTGCTAGGGTCAGTGGGAGGGACAGTGTACATGCTCTGGGTCCTCGATGCTTCTTTTGAGGTAATGTTCTGGTAAGGCAATTTATATATATATATATATATATATATATATATATATATATATATATATATAGATATATCAAAAAAAAAAAAATCAAGCCTTGAAGTAGCAATGCAACTCTATCGCCTGTAATTTATGCTACCTATCCATTCCTCTGTTCATGGACACACGCACACAGAGACAAGCTGATTTTCTCTTGTTGACTGCTGGGTGAACGGAAGCTGTTTGGTGTCACATAGAGGGCTGCCAGATCAATGGGGACTGTTTGGTGTCACATAGAGGGCTGGATGCCACCTTTCGGTTGTTTGGAGTATTCCTACTGTCTTCCCGTTGGTCTCATGTGTTGTGGTATATATGGTGAGCAAAGGTATGTTGATTGTTTTCCTCTTGCTTAGCCTAAACAGGTACAATAGTGACAAGTGTGTCTGCTGCTCATATTCATCATGGTCAGCTTGTGTTTTGGGTGGAGGGTTTCCCGGGGCTGTGCTGGTCCTCTTCCGGTATGTGTTGACTGCTTCATGGGCTTGGGGGCACACTTGTGACAGGAGGGGCAGGGCACGTGAGCTGATTGTGAGGGGCTTCATTTTTTAAATATATGAAAAAAAATTAAAAAAAATATACAGTTAAATGAGAAAGGGAAAACTAGCTAGGGAACTGCGTTGGTGGTTTCATTCGGTACTGTCAGGGTGGGGAAACAAAAGGAAAGGGAGGAGGTAAACGATCATGGCTGTACTTTTCAGCTGCTGTAATGGCATAGCTGTCCCGATTTTGCCCCACACCACATGCTAGGGGGTAACATTTATAGACTTGGGTATGACCTATATTTATTTCAGGTCTGTTAACAGGGAGAAGATTGGTTTCCACATTCAGCTGGCAGGCAATTCAGGATGCTATCAAAGTTCTCCTTTGCAGAGCCTCCGGGTTTCTCAGATGGTTTGTTCATCATGGATTTAGGCCCATTGGGAGGTTTCTTGTGACAGGGTTGTGGCTGTTGGCCATTTGGTACAAAGTAATGCTGTCAGGCAGGGGGTTGCAGGAGTGGCTGCCACTTCATGGACGGCGAGCGTGTAGCCTGAGGATCACAACTTGTGACTGTTGGAAAATGAGGTGGTAGGATCAAGGAATTGCAGGCCTTGGGAAGCCAAGGTCTCTTGGTTTTAGTGTCTTGTGCTCGGTTCTATTCTGCTTAATGACACTTTATAGCTAGCCTCAATGCCCTGTTTACAAGTTAAGTTAATGTATATTTCATGTCAAGGGCAACTATTAGATGCCTCAAAAAAAGATGGCCGTTTTCTGCCATCGCTGGCATGGTCTGAGGATATGGAACTTGCTGCACAAGGTAATACAGTGAATTGAGGTGAGAGAAACCAGTAACACAACCAGTCATGCTAGCAACTTTTGCAGTGATAAACGCTCTTTCTGATTTGGTCGACTTACCTTCATTTGGAGGGAGGTGCTATCTTGTTTTGTAGTTGGTGCAATGATGTACTTGGTTAAAGCTGGCATATCTTAATGCTCAGTTTTGAGTGTGGAGGCTTACTGTTTGCTTGCCTAAGATACATGGTGCCCCGCTTTTGTGTTTTCTAAATACCTGTTGCCATTACTAAGCTTGGGCAGTATGCTGTTAGCTAGGGACTAGTTTGCCTTTAAGTTGCTCTTTATTTTCTATAGCCATGCTTAAAGAGGCATGGCATTTGCCTTTACTTTGTTGTTCTTTATTTTTTATAGCCATTTCAGTATATTTTATTTATTTATTTATTTATTTTTTCTTTAAAAGAGGCATGGCACAACAGGGCTGCAGTATGTTTATCTGGGCGGTCTGTTTTGGGAGTTAGCAGATGAGACAGCTCATTAACCGTTATGTATTAAATGGTTACATTTGCTTTGCAATTGTTAAATGGTGGTTGATAAGCAAACTATTGAGGGCTAAAGTCGATAAACAATGGTACGTCATTTAGCTGCAGCTGTCATATCCTGGAGGGTGGCCCATTTACCATAAATAGGGGGTTTTGGAGAGGTTATTGGTAGGTCTTTGGATAATTCTGCTAGGAAATGTCAGACCTTAGTGTCAGGGGGAAGGAGGTTGCTTCCCCTGTGGATTATTTATTTATGTATGTTTAGTGCATCATATTTATAAATTACCAGTCAAAAAAAAAAAACACTTTGATATGGTGGGGTAAATGCCAATTTTGGGAGACTGCTAGGATTGGGAGGGCTGTTCAGTGCACATGGGTGAGGTATAGGTAGTAGTCAGGTTTGGGAATGGTTTTGGACTTGGTGATTTATTTCATCCTCTGGGCCAAGGAATTCTTCTTTTACCATTTCTCTGGGAATATTTAAATGGTGGAAGTATTGGGCAATTTGCCTGAATATTTTATATATATATATATATATATATATATATATATATATATATATATATATGGGTCTACTACTAATTACCGACATGACGATTCCCCGACAGAAAACTCACCGACGCCAGATGACCGACAACACACAAACCCGACACAAACCCGACAACGCAAAACACCGAACACCATTACACCGACACGGAACGTAAACAACACGACACTACATAGCATACACACTAGCCCTGACCCAAACCCTAACCCTAAGGTCCGACACTATCGCACACTTCACCTACCTGCACCTAACCCTAACTCACTTACCCCACCCTAGCCCAAGCTCCGACACTAACGCACATCACCTACCTGCACCCTAACCCTAACCCACTTAACCCACTAGCCCAAGCTCCGACACTAGCACACTTCACCTACCTGCACCCTAACCTAACTCACTTAACCCACCCCTAGCCCAAGCTCCGACACTAACGACACTTCACCTACCTGCACCCTAACCCTAACTCACTTAACCCGTCCCTAAACTACAGTCCCTCACTAGCACACACTTACCTTACCCGAACCATACCTCCGACATGAACACACACTCACCTTTCCCACAGCCTAACCCGACATCCCACAATCTCGAGCACTTACCTGACCGCTCCTAACTCCGTCACCATCGCACACTTACCACGTCGCGATCGCACATTCCCTTGTCGGTCTTTCCGCTGTCGGCAAATCACCCTGTCGGTACACTTACCTGTCGGTCATCTGGCGTCGGTGAGTTTTCTGTCGGGGAATCGTCGTTTCAGTCATTAGTAGTAGACCCATATATATATATATATATATATTTTTTTTTTTTTTGTACCACATGGGCATAGGTCAGGCTTTATAGGCAAAGGGCAAAGTTGTAAATACATACTACCATGGCAGGGCTCATTTTCTAGACTATAAATTATAGCGCCTTACAAGGTACATGGTTCAACAGGTATGCAAAAGGTTAATGGTGTGCACTTTGCTTTGGATTTTTCTGTCAAGGAATGGAGCAACTGATGTGTCTCTGTCACTGATTATCAAAGGACAGCTATACCTCTCAACTGTACACATTTTCACAGAATGTTCAGATTTTACTTCATATTTTCAGGTTCTCATAAAATTGGTTTTCGGGCAACTCCCTGAGGGTTGAGGTCAAAAAATCACACACATTTGAGTTTCAGACTTTATATCTTTCAGACATTCAAGATAATGCAATACCTGTTATTCCATCAATTTGCTAAGTTTGTACCAAACATATTTCGAAGTGTCCCTATTTGTGCCTCTGTCTTCCCATTAGTTATGGTTTGTCCAGACTCCTTATTCTTGGAAGTTGAGAGTTATGATGACAGTCACTTGTACTTCTCTGATTATAGCAAGGCTGGTGCTACAGAGATCAAGTGTTAATATTTCCGGGGGGGGGGTGGCATATTTCAGTCTCTCTTAGGATTAATTGCTAACCAGTTAGATTTAAAATTTGGAAGTGGCATTCCCTTGGGGTTCTATCTTCATGTGATTGTCCGGTAAATACGGGCAAATCTTTACAGCCTGGATGTATGCACTGATAGGATTTGGTAGCAACAATAGTGGGGATTTGCATTGATGTGACTCCAGTTACCTGTTGGGTATTCTAACTTTATAAATAGCAATATTTAAGAAATTGCCACTATATTGGGTCATTGTCCCACTTTACTTATAGCTCGGTTTACACAGTTTCCTCAGTGAATTTGAGAGGGATATCTAGCATGTGTTTTGTTGCTATTTTGTAGTATGTGGACATTGCTGGCCTGAGGTGGCAGAAGAGACAGATTTAGCTCAGTTAGGTTTTCCTTAGAACTTTAGGATCTTTGTTTAGGGCTCTCAAATCTGTCAGATAAATGATGGTAAACATTAAGGGGGGGGTCATATGGATAAGGTGTCTGCCCCATAGACACATGTTATAGGGTTTGAGACTTGTTTTCTTCAATCTTGTAAAGGCTATGTACTTAATCTGTTTTCTTTTGCAGGTGGCAGAGGTCCAGAAGTTGATGGGGCGTTGGTGGTGATCTAAAGGAAAGTAATTGAAAGGTGATGGAGGCTATTGTCATGGAAGTCCCGGTTATTTTGGTACTGCACAATTGTGTCACAGATGGGGTACTGCATAGATTTGGAAGGTAATGGATTTTGCCTTTGATTGTGGTAGCCACATTGCATTTGTCAAGGGGATTTGCATTAGGGGGTGTTTAAGGCTGGGCAGGTAGAGTACTTCATTGATGGGCATAGGCGAGTTTCAGGAACCAGGTCAAGGGTTGCTGGTTGAGTGTGATACTTGATGCTAGTTGTTTTGACTGGGGTGTGGATTTGCGTTCAAGGGGTTATAGTTTGTGGTTTTGTGGTGGTTATAGGTTGTCAATCCGTTCAGGTTAAGCCGTGATTTCAGCTTTGAAGGTAGCTGGCTGAAAGGGTATGTATTCTCTTGGTGTTGATGTTCCGGTGTTAAAACGAGGTTATGGTAATTCTACTTTATTTAGTTTCATTAGGGTGTGTTTTAGTGATGGCATGGCAAAGGGGTTTATGATGGGATTCTAAGGTGCTTTACAGATGATGGGTACACGAAATGATGTTTGGCTTCACCCTTCCCTTTATGGGAAGTGGATTGAACAATTTTGGGTAGAAGGGAGGGGGAACAGCCTGGTCAGGCTGGTTGTCAGAGCAAAGGGATAGGCTTGCCCTCTTCTGTTCCCCCTCTGATGTCTGGATGTTCATTTCAAGGATCTGGGGAAAGGAAATGAGTAGTTGGAGGAAGCTTGTTGAATAGATAAGCAAGCTGAGGTAAGAATGGTGCTTATTTGGTGGAAGGTAATTCAATGGCTGGTGTATGAAGTGAGTTGGGACACTGCTTCATAAGTAAAGCAAGTGAGCAGAGGTATGGACCCTGCTTGTTGGGCAGGGTGAGTAGGTACGCTGCTCTGATTAACATTACAATGAATGGTGTATGAAGTGAAATGGGATGCTGCTTCATAAGTAAGGTAAGTGTGTAGAGGTATGGATGCTGCTTACTGGGGCAGGGTGAGTAGGTACACTGCCCTGACTAACATTACAAGGAGGTTATGCTGTATTAAGAATCAATTATATCATGAATAGTTGTAATTAATAAAGTTGGTGATCAAAGCTATATTATGGAAATGTAATAAAGGTCGTCGAATGTCATTTGGTATGATGTGTGTTATTGAAGGGGACCGGGACAAATGAAGTTTGGCAACAAACTAAGTTGTCCTGGGACATCTTCATGGGGGATTAGGTTATTATTAGGAGGATTTAAGGGGTTGGGGAGGTGAAAGGGTTAAGTGGAGGCAGGGATGGTTGAGAGGAAATGAGATAATGATGGGGAGGGGCTTAAGAGGTTTAGTTTAGAGTAGTTGGGTTAAGCAATCGCATTTTGGCGTGAACTTGCTACCCACCCACCCTCTCTCTTTTCGTTAGTGGGGAGGAGGGTTAATTATCAGTGGGGGTAGGTGGAGAAGAGGGATAGGCTTGCCCTCTTCTGTTCCTCCTCTGATGTCTGGATGTTCATAGGTTCATAGGTTCATAGGTTCATACTAGACTATCTGCCCAAGGGCATTTATAAGCCTAGCCCATAGTTATTTGGCTTTCGCCACCCCTTTAGTTTGAATAAAACTATGCCTATTATTTTGCTGTGCCTCTGTCAAGCAGTGACACTGAAGTAATCCCTGGGGTATATCTGCGATCCCCCATCCATTGGTCAAGATTCCTCTTGAACAAGGCCAGCGAGGTGCTCTGCCTCACATGTACCGGGATTTTGTTCCACAGCATAGGGAGTCTCTGGGTGATGAATCTGTCCCTCCAGCATGTTCTATTAATAACCGTGTCAAGGTTTAAGACTCCCGCCCTTGTGGTTCTGAGGGATCTAGATTTTTTGAGGTGAAGCATATTCATCAAATCAGGGTTTGACATGGCCTTATATGTCAGGCACAGGTCACCTCTGAGCAAGCGGTATGAGACTGAATAGAGCTGGAGTTCTTTCAGTCGGGCAGCATAAGACATATTTTTGAGACCCTTTATCCTTTTGGTGAGGAACTTTTGGGGCCTTTCCAGCTGCTGCAGGTGTCTGGTCAGATACATTCCGAATGGGGCATTGTACTCAATCATAGGTCTAATGAGTGATGAGTACAGGGGGGCGATGACCTCCCTTGATCTAGATGTGAATCCCTTCATGATCAGGTGGGCAATGTAGAAGGTTTTCCTAACTACTTTAGCAACATGAGTGTCAAACGAAAGGCTACTGTCAAGCTGGGTCCCCAGATCCCTGATGACTTCTTCTGTGCTCAGTGGATTGCCACCTATATGGTAGCTAGGGGTAACCTTGTTTTTCCCGAAGGGTATGACTATGCATTTCTTGGCATTTAACTTTAGGCCATGGCTCTGGCACCAGTTATCCATTTCTGTGAGGCCCTTCTGAAGGATATCTGTGTCAGATGTGTTTTCGACTATGGCGCCCAGTTTGCAGTCATCTGCAAACTTTGTCAGCCATAACCCTCCTGTGTTTGCTTGTACTTCAGAAGGATCTGGGGAAAGGAAATGAGTAGTTCGAGGAAGCTTGCTGAATAGATAAGCAAGTCGAGGTAAGAACGGTGCTTATTTAGTGGAAGGTAATTCAGTGGATGGTGTATGAAGTGAGTTGGGACGCTGCTTCATAAGTAAAGTAAGCGAGCAGAGGTATAGACCCTGCTTGTTGGGCAGGGTGAGTAGGTACACTGCCCTGATTAACATTACAATGAATGGTGTATGAAGTGAGATGGGACGCTGCTTCATAAGTAAAGTAAGTGAGTAGAGGTATGGACGCCGCTTACTGCGTCAGGGTGAGTAGGTACGCTGCCCTGATTAACATTACAAGGAGGTTATGACATATTAAGAATCAATTATATCATGAATAGTTGTAGTTAATACAGTTGGTGATCAAAGCCATGTTATGAAAATGTAATAAAGGTCATCAAATGTCATTTGGTGTGATGTGTGTTATTGAAGGGGACCGGGACAAATGTGCCATCTATTTCACAGTGGATATCTCTCCATTTAAGTTTTGTCAACTGTAGGAGGGAGAGATGTGTCCTTTTTCCACATATGACTTCCTTTTCCACAGTGTATTACTTTTTTATTTGTATTGACAGGGTTTTAGTCAGGTAATCTACTAATATACAAAAATTCGATTTACTCGACATAAAGAACAGTAATGGATTGTCACATTGAGGTAATGCGATTTACTTGATATAAACAACAGTAAAGGATTGTCATGTTGAGATAATTTGATTTACTTGACATAAGGAACAGTAAAGGATTGTCATGTTGAGGTAATTTGATTTACTTGACATAAAAAACAGTAACAGATTGTCATGTTGAGGTAATTTGATTTACTTGACATAAAGAACAGCGATTGATTGTCATGTTGACGTAATTTGATTTACTTGACATAAAGAACAGTAATGGATTGTCATGTTGAGGTAATTTGATTTACTTGACATAAAGTACAGTAATGGATTGTCATGTTGAGGTAATTTGATTTACTTGGCATAAAGAACAGTAATGGATTGTCACATTGAGGTAAAGCGATTTACTTGACATAAATAACAGTAAAGGATTGTCATGTTGAGATAATTTGATTTACTTGACATAAAGAACAGTAATGGATTGTCACGTTGAGGTAATTTGATTTACTTGACATAAACAACAGTAATGGATTGTCATGTTGAGGTAATTTGATTTACTTGACATAAAGAACAGCAATTGATTGTCATGTTGAGGTAATTTGATTTACTTGACATAAAGAACAGTAATGGATTGTCATGTTGAGTTAATTTGATTTACTTGACATAAAGAACAATAATGGATTGTCATGTTGAGGTAATTTGATTTACTTGACATAAACAACAGTAATGGATGGTCATGTTGAGGTAATTTGATTTACTTGACATAAACAAAAGTAATGGATTGTCACGGTGAGGTAATTTGATTTACTTGACATAAAGAACAGTAATGGATTGCCACATTGAGGTAATTTGATTTACTTGACATAAACAACAGTAATGGATTGTCATGTTGAGATAATTTGATTTACTTAACATAAAGAACAGTAATGGATTGTCACATTGAGGTAATGTGATTTACTTGACATAAAGAACAGTAATGGATTGTCACATTGAGATAATTTGATTTACTGGACATAAAGAACATAAATGGATTGTCATGTTGAGGAAATTTGATTTACTTGACATAAAGAACAGTAATGGATTGTCATGTTGAGATAATTTGATTTACTTGACAGAAAGAACATGGATTGTCATGTTGAGGTAATTTGATTTACTTGACATAAAGAACAGTAATGGATTGTCATGCTGAGGTAATTTGATTTACTTGACATAAAGAACAGTAATGGATTGTCACATTGAGGTAATTTGATTTACTTGACATAAACAACATTAATGGATTGTCATGTTGAGGTAATTTGATTTACTTGACATAAAGAACAGTAATGGATTGTCACACTTGAGGTAATTTGATTTACTTGACATAAAGAACAGTAATGGATTGTCATGTTGAGATAATTTGATTTACTTGACACAGAGAACAATAATGGATTGTCATGTTGAGGTAATTTGATTTACTTGATATAAAGAACAGTAATGGATTGTCATGCTGAGTTAAATTGATTTTCTTGACATAAAGAACAGTAATGGATTGTCACATTGAGGTAATTTGATTTACTTGACATAAAGAACAGTAATGGATTGTCATGCTGAGTTAAATTGATTTTCTTGACATAAAGAACAGTAATGGATTGCCACATTGAGGTAATTGTATTTACTAAACATAAAAACCAGTAATGGATTGTCATATTGAGGTAATTTGATTTACCTGACATACAGAACAGTAATGGATTGTCATGAGGTAATTTTATTTACTTGACATAAAGAACAGTAATGGATTGTCACGTTGAGGTAATTTGATTTACTTGACATAAAGAACAATAATGGATTGTCATGCTGAGGTAATTTGCTTTACTTGATATAAAGAACAGTAATGGATTGTCACATTGAGGTTATTTGATTTACTTGACATCTTATTCTTCTTTTGGCTGCTCCTATCAGGGGTCGCCACAGTAGATCAAATGTTTCCATTTCTTCCTGTCCTCTGCATATTGCTCTGTCATATCAACCACCTGCATGTCCTCTCTCATCACATCCATAAACCTTATCTTAGGCCTTCCTCTTTTCCTGTTACCTGGCAGCTTCATCCTTAGCCTGTTTTTTTCCCAATGCACTCTGCATCCCTCCACAGCACATGTCCAAACCAGCGTAATATTGCCTCTCTGGTTTTGTCTCCAAACCTTCCAACATGGGCTGACCCTCTATTATACTTATTCCTAATCCTGTCCATCCTCATCACACCCAGTGCAAATCTTAACATCTTCAACTCTGCCACGTCAAGTTTTGACTCCTGCCTTTTTGTCAATGCCACTGTCTCCAACCCATATAACATAGCTGGTCTAACTACCCTCTTGTAGACCTTCCCTTTCACTCTTAATGGTACTCGTCTGTCACAAATCACTCCTGACACTCTTCTCCACCCACTCCATCCTGCCTGTACTCTCTTCTTCACCTCTCTTCCACCCTCACCATTACTCTGAACTGTTGATCCCAAGTACTTAAACTCATCCACCTTTGCCACCTCTACTCCCTGCATCCTCACCATTCCTCTGTCCTCCCTCTCATTCACACACATATATTCTGTCTTAGTCCTGCTGAACTTCATTCCTCTCCTCTCTAGAGCATATCTCTACCTCTCCCAGGTCTCCTCCACCTGTTCCCTACTCTCACTACAGATCACAATGTCATCTGCAAACATCATAGTCCACAGGGACTCCTGTCTGATCTCATCTGTCTACCTGTCCATCACCATTACAAATAAGAAAGGGCTCAGAGTTGAACTTCAATGTAATCTCACCTCCACCTTAAATGCATCCGTCACTCCCACCACAGACCTCACCGCTGTCACACTACCCTCGCACATATCCTGTACCACTCTTACATACTTCTCTGACACTCCTGACTTCTTCATACAATACCACGACTCCTCTCTAGGCACCCTGTCATATGCTTTCTCTAAATCCACAAAGACACAATGCAACTCCTTCTGACCTTCTCTGTACTTCTCCATCAACACTCTCAAAGCAAACATCGCATCTGTAGTGCTCTTTCCTGGCATGAAACCATACTGCTGATCACTAACCATCACCTCCCTTCTTAACCTAGCTTCCACTACTCTTTCCCATAACTTCATGCTGTGACTGATCAATTTAATCCCTCTGTAGTTAATACAGCTCTGCACATCACCCTTATTTGATTTACTTGACATAAAGAACAGTAATGGATTGTCACATTGAGGTAATTTGATTTACTTGGCATAAAGAACAATAATGGATTGTCATGTTGAGATGATTTGATTTACTTGACATAAAGAACAATAATGAATTGTCATGTTGAGGTAATTTGATTTACTTGACATAAAGAACAGTAATGGATTGTCACATTGAGGTAATTAGATTTACTTGACATAAAGAACAGTAATGGATTGTCACATTGAGGTAATTTGATTTACTTGACATAAAGAACAGAAATGGATTGTCACATTGAGGTAATGTGATTTACTTGACATAAAGAACAGTAATGGATCGTCATGTTGAGTTAATTTGATTTACTTGACATAAAGAACAGAAATGGATTGTCATGTTGAGGTAATTTGATTTACTTGACATAAAGAACAGTAATGGATTGTCATGTTGAGGTAATTTGATTTACTTGACATAAAGTACAGTAATGGATTGTCATGTTGAGGTAATTTGATTTACCTAACCTAAAGAACAGTAATGGATTGTCACTTTGAGGTAATTTGATTTACTCGACATAAAGAACAGTAATGGATTGTCATGTTGAGGTAATTTGATTTACTCGACATAAAGTACAATAATGGATTATCATGGTGAGGTAATTTGATTTACTTGACATAAAGAACAGTAATGGATTGTCATGTTGAGGTAATTTGATTTACTTGACATAAAGAACAGTAATGGATTATCATGTTGAGGTTGATATTTCCACCCTGGTTCAGTTTTCACTTTTTGTTATCCATTTTCATATTACATTTTCTGTATTACACATAGGATTAGTAGTCTCTCTACATCTAAGATGTACTTATATTTATTGAAACAATTTACAATATATTTTTGTGATTACTCTGAGTTTAGACTGCTGGGATAAATTATTTGAAAATATAGCAGTAAGTGAAGTTTTGCATTTGCATATGTTGATTTACTGCAGCCAAGACACCAGTTATATGTTATAAAAATTGTTTATATATTGTTTAGCATAAAATCTCCATCAGAAATATCTACCACACTATTTGATTGATGGGCGGCAACATTTAACAGGGGAATGTATATGTTTTAGTTTTTATTTTTTTTTGCGATTTCTGTTTATTTGATTACCCAGTGACTTTTCAAGTTAAAAGCTTGTCATATGATTTTTTTATTGAGTATATATTTTCTCGATGACCCGAGGGTACAGATTTGCATTGATAAAGCCAATTTGGGCAATATCTTGGCATGTGAATTGTCTTATGAATAAAGCAGTTTATTTACTTCATCTGCACTTGTGCTATTTTTGTTTTCTATAGAAGAGTAACTTGCTGTTGACTTAGAGTTTAAAGAGCTGTTAACAAGATGTTTTCTCTGGTCTATTGGTACAAGTTTTAGTTTCCTCAACTTCAATTCCCTAACTGTGAGATAATGAACGAGTTATTTAACCAGACAACGCTCCTGTGCTGCGTCTGAAACAGGTCCATGGAGATCATTTGTCTACCCTGGAAAACAAGTATATGTATATGTATATGTATACATATTTGTATATATCTATGGGTTCCCTATGTTAGAACAAAAGCTCGGAAGAGCGACACTGACATCACCGACACCAGAAGACCGATAGAGCAGTTAACCGACAACTCGGAATCCCGGCAGCGAAAACACCGACATGGGAAATGTGTGAGCATGACTAGGTAAGTGTGTGTGTGTGTGTGTGTGTGTGTGTGTGTGTGTGTGTGTGTGTGTGTATGTATGTGTGTGTGTGCGCGTGTTCATGTGCATCTGTGTGTGTGAGAGAGATCGTGTGTGTATCCATGTGAATATATGTGTGTGTGTGAATGTTTGTGTTCCCATGAAGCATTATAAATATGATCTGCTGGAGAGACAGGTATGTATCACAGAGACTACCCAATCTATGGAACAAGCTTCCATTCATGTGAAGCCGAGTTCCTCTCTAACCCAATTCCAGAAACTAGAAATTCATCCCTGGTTTGGCACCTATGTCTCTAATGGACACAGGTAACCTGTAAATGGTTCATTTCCCAGGCCCATGCTTATACTTATCAAGGATATCAGAACTTGTCAGAGATTTGGGATGCATGGCTATGCTTAAAAAGGTCCTTGTGGTCATTAGCCTAATAAACACCTATGACACTATGAACATATACATGTTTCAGATATGTCATATGATGCTGTATCTGTTTGCACTGCTGATGTTGTGAATTTTTTTGATTCTGCTATTGATCAATAATAATTGATTATAAATAATTCTGCTGGTCAGCATATGACTGCACTCAGTTAGCTCATGACGTAGTGTTATTATCACAGCTGGATTGCCTCAGGGTTCACTTCTGTCACACTATGTGAATCTTAATATGTCAGCAGAAAGAAATAAATAACATGTGGAGCTCACTCAAAACTTGAAGCCAGGCTCTATGCAGCTGTCTAGCCTATATACTATCTCTACTGATGATCTGTGGAGCCCAATCAAACATTACAGCCATCCCCTATAGAACTATCTAGCCTATATACTATATTTACTGATGATCTGTGGAGTGGGCCCAAACATTGCAGCCAGCGTCTACACAGCAATCTAGCCTATATAATATCTGTACTGATGATTTGTGGAGCCCACCCAAACATTGCAGACAGCCTCTATATAGCTTTTGGACCTATATACTATCTTTACTGATGATCTGTGGAACCCTCCCAAACATTGCAGCCAGCCTCTACGCAGCTATCTAGTCTATATAATATTTGTACTGATGATCTGTGGAGTGGGCCCAAACAATGCAGACAGACTCTATACAGCTTTCTGACCTATATACTGTCTCTACTGATGAACCACTCCCTTGCCTGATAAAAGTATATAAATATTTAGAAAGCTTGTGAGGAAACTATTTTCTATTAAGTATACAGACAAGTGATCCAAGTAAAACAAAAATAAAGGATTTTCAACTGGAAACAGACCGCCTGCCTTGCTTGGATTACTTTTGAATACTTAGTAATTCTGTACAATTATATATTTTTTATTATTTTTCTTTTTTCTTAAGTCGAGTTTAAGTTCGCTACTTCTACTACTACTATTGTCTGATCTGATTAATATACAGTGATTAACTAGAGATATATGGACTGAAAATCTTCCACACAGAGACGTTTCATGGTTTGACTGGAGGAAGCTTGCTGAATTGATAAGCAAGTTGAGGTAAGAACAGTGCTTATTTAGTGGAAGGTAATTCAGTGGATGGTGTATGAAGTGAGTTGGGACGCTGCTTCATAAGTAAAGTAAGCGAGCAGAGGTATAGACCCTGCTTGTTGGGCAGGGTGAGTAGGTACGCTGCCCTGATTAACATTACAATGAATGGTGTATGAAGTGAGATGGGACGCTGCTTCATAAGTAAAGTAAGTGAGTAGAGGTATGGACGCCGCTTACTGGGTCAGGGTGAGTAGGTACGCTGCCCTGATTAACATTACAAGGAGGTTATGACATATTAAGAATCAATTATATCATGAATAGTTGTAGTTAATAAAGTTGGTGATCAAAGCCATGTTATGGAAATGTAATAAAGGTCATCAAATGTCATTTGGTGTGATGTGTGTTATTGAAGGGGACCGGGACAAATGTGCCATCTATTTCACAGTGGATATCTCTCCATTTAAGTTTTGTCAACTGTAGGAGGGAGAGATGTGTCCTTTTTCCACATATGACTTCCTTTTCCACAGCGTATTACTTTTTTATTTGTATTGACAGGGTTTTAGTCAGGTAATCTACTAATATACAAAAATTCGATTTACTCGACATAAAGAACAGTAATGGATTGTCACATTGAGGTAATGCGATTTACTTGATATAAACAACAGTAAAGGATTGTCATGTTGAGATAATTTGATTTACTTGACATAAGGAACAGTAAAGGATTGTCATGTTGAGGTAATTTGATTTACTTGACATAAAAAAACAGTAACGGATTGTCATGTTGAGGTAATTTGATTTACTTGACATAAAGAACAGCAATTGATTGTCATGTTGATGTAATTTGATTTACTTGACATAAAGAACAGTAATGGATTGTCATGCTGAGGTAATTTGATTTACTTGACATAAAGTACAGTAATGGATTGTCATGTTGAGGTAATTTGATTTACTTGGCATAAAGAACAGTAATAGATTGTCACATTGAGGTAAAGCGATTTACTTAACATAAAGAACAGCAATGGATTGTCACATTGAGGTAATGTGATTTACTTGACATAAAGAACAGTAATGGATTGTCACATTGAGATAACTTGATTTACTGGACATAAAGAACATACATGGATTGTCATGTTGAGGAAATTTGATTTACTTGACATAAAGAACAGTAATGGATTGTCATGTTGAGGTAATTTGGTTTACTTGACAGAAAGAACATGGATTGTCATGTTGAGGTAATTTGATTTACTTGACATAAAGAACAGTAATGGATTGTCATGTTGAGGTAATTTGATTTACTTGACATAAAAAACAGTAATGGATTGTCACATTGAGGTAATTTGATTTATTTGACATAAACAACAGTAATGGATTGTCATGTTGAGATAATTTGATTTACTTGACAGAGAGAACAATAATGGATTGTCATGTTGAGGTAATTTGATTTACTTGATATAAAGCACAGTAATGGATTGTCACAATGAGGTAATTTGATTTACTTGACATAAAGAACAGTAATGGATTGTCATGCTGAGTTAAATTGATTTTCTTGACATAAAGAACAGTAATGGATTGACACATTGAGGTAATTGTATTTACTAAACATAAAAAACAGTAATGGATTGTCATGTTGAGGTAATTTGATTTACCTGACATACAGAACAGTAATGGATTGTCATGAGGTAATTTGATTTACTTGACATAAAGAACAGTAATGGATTGTCACGTTGAGGTAATTTGATTTACTTGACATAAAGAACAATAATGGATTGTCATGCTGAGGTAATTTGCTTTACTTGATATAAAGAACAGTAATGGATTGTCACATTGAGGTTATTTGATTTACTAGACATCTTATTCTTCTTTTGGCTGCTCCTATCAGGGGTCGCCACAGTAGATCAAATGTTTCCATTTCTTCCTGTCCTCTGCATGTTGCTCTGTCATACCAACCACCTGCATGTCCTCTCATCACATCCATAAACCTTATCTTAGGCCTTCCTCTTTTCCTGTTACCTGGCAGCTTCATCCTTAGCCTGTTTTTTTCCCAATACACTCTGCATCCCTCCACAGCACATGTCCAAACCAGTAATATTGCCTCTGGTTTTGTCTCCAAACCTTCCAACATGGGCTGACCCTCTATTATACTTATTCCTAATCCTGTCCATCCTCATCACACCCAGTGCAAATCTTAACATCTTCAACTCTGCCCGCCAAGTTTTGACTCCTGTCTTTTGTCAATGCCACTGTCTCCAACCCATATAACATAGCTGGTCTAACTACCCTCTTGTAGACCTTCCTTCACTCTTACAGGTACTTGTCTGTCACAAATCACTCCTGACACTCTTCTCCACCCACTCCATCCTGCCTGTACTCTCTTCTTCACCTCTCTTCCACCCTCACCATTACTCTGAACTGTTGATCCCCAGTATTTAAACTCATCCACCTTTGCCACCTCTACTCCCTGCATCCTCACCATTCCTCTGTCCTCCCTCTCATTCACACACATATATTCTGTCTTAGTCCTGCTGAACTTCATTCCTCTCCTCGCTAGAGCATATCTCTACCTCTCCCAGGTCTCCTCCACCTGTTCCCTACTCTCACTACAGATCACAATGTCATCTGCAAACATCATAGTCCACGAAGACTCCTATCTGATCTCATCTGTCTACCTGTCCATCACCATTACAAATAAGAAAGGGCTCAGAGTTGAACTTCAATGTAATCTCACCTCCACCTTAAACGCATCCACACTCCCACCACAGACCTCACCGCTGTCACACTACCCTCGCACATATCCTGTACCACACTTACATACTTCTCTGACACTCCCGACTTCTTCATACAATACCGACTCCTCTAGGCACCCTGTCATATGCTTTCTCTAAATCCACAAAGACACAATGCAACTCCTTCTGACCTTCTCTGTACTTCTCCATCAAAACTTTCAAAGCAAACATCGCATCTGTAGAGCTCTTTCCTGGCATGAAACCATACTGCTGATCACTAACCATCACCTCCCTTCTTAACCTAGCTTCCACTACTCTTTCCCATAACTTCATGCTGTGACTGATCAATTTAATCCCTCTGTAGTTAATACAGCTCTGCACATTACCCTTATTTGATTTACTTGACATAAAGAACAGTAATGGATTGTCACATTGAGGTAATTTGATTTACTTGGCATAAAGAATAATAATGGATTGTCATGTTGAGATGATTTGATTTACTTGACATAAAGAACAATAATGAATTGTCATGTTGAGGTAATTTGATTTACTTGACATAAAGAACAGCAATGGATTGTCACATTGAGGTAATTAGATTTACCTGACATAAAGAACAGTAATGGATTGTCATATTGAGGTAATTTGATTTACTTGACATAAAGAACAGAAATGGATTGTCACATTGAGGTAATGTGATTTACTTAACATAAAGAACAGTAATGGATTGTCATGTTGAGGTAATTTAATTTACTTGACATAAAGAACAGTAATGGGTTGTCATGTTGAGTTAATTTGATTTACTTGACATAAAGAACAGTAATGGATTGTCATGTTGAGGTAATTTGATTTACTTGACATAAAGAACAGTAATGGATTGTCATGTTGAGGTAATTTGATTTACTTGACATAAAGTACAGTAATAGGTTGTCATGTTGAGGAAATTTGATTTACCTGACCTAAAGAACAGTAATGGATTGTCACTTTGAGGTAATTTGATTTACTCGACATAAACAACAGTAATGGATTGTCATGTTGAGGTAATTTGATTTACTTGACATAAAGAACAGTAATGGATTGTCACACTTGAGGTAATTTGATTTACTTGACATAAACAACAGTAATGGATTGTCATGTTGAGATAATTTGATTTACTTGACAGAGAGAACAATAATGGATTGTCATGTTGAGGTAATTTGATTTACTTGATATAAAGCACAGTAATGGATTGTCACAATGAGGTAATTTGATTTACTTGACATAAAGAACAGTAATGGATTGTCATGCTGAGTTAAATTGATTTTCTTGACATAAAGAACAGTAATGGATTGACACATTGAGGTAATTGTATTTACTAAACATAAAAAACAGTAATGGATTGTCATGTTGAGGTAATTTGATTTACCTGACATACAAAACAGTAATGGATTGTCATGAGGTAATTTGATTTACTTGACATAAAGAACAGTAATGGATTGTCACGTTGAGGTAATTTGATTTACTTGACATAAAGAACAATAATGGATTGTCATGCTGAGGTAATTTGCTTTACTTGATATAAAGAACAGTAATGGATTGTCACATTGAGGTTATTTGATTTACTAGACATCTTATTCTTCTTTTGGCTGCTCCTATCAGGGGTCGCCACAGTAGATCAAATGTTTCCATTTCTTCCTGTCCTCTGCATGTTGCTCTGTCATACCAACCACCTGCATGTCCTCTCTCATCACATCCATAAACCTTATCTTAGGCCTTCCTCTTTTCCTGTTACCTGGCAGCTTCATCCTTAGCCTGTTTTTTTCCCAATACACTCTGCATCCCTCCACAGCACATGTCCAAACCAGCGTAATATTGCCTCTCTGGTTTTGTCTCCAAACCTTCCAACATGAGCTGACCCTCTATTATACTTATTCCTAATCCTGTCCATCCTCATCACACCCAGTGCAAATCTTAACATCTTCAACTCTGCCACGTCAAGTTTTGACTCCTGTCTTTTTGTCAATGCCACTGTCTCCAACCCATATAACATAGCTGGTCTAACTACCCTCTTGTAGACCTTCCCTTTCACTCTTACTGGTACTTGTCTGTCACAAATCACTCCTGACACTCTTCTCCACCCACTCCATCCTGCCTGTACTCTCTTCTTCACCTCTCTTCCACCCTCACCATTACTCTGAACTGTTGATCCCAAGTATTTAAACTCATCCACCTTTGTCACCTCTACTCCCTGCATCCTCACCATTCCTCTGTCCTCCCTCTCATTCACACACATATATTCTGTCTTAGTCCTGCTGAACTTCATTCCTCTCCTCGCTAGAGCATATCTCTACCTCTCCCAGGTCTCCTCCACCTGTTCCCTACTCTCACTACAGATCACAATGTCATCTGCAAACATCATAGTCCACGAGGACTCCTATCTGATCTCATCTGTCTACCTGTCCATCACCATTACAAATAAGAAAGGGCTCAGAGTTGAACTTCAATGTAATCTCACCTCCACCTTAAACGCATCCGTCACTCCCACCACAGACCTCACCGCTGTCACACTACCCTCGCACATATCCTGTACCACACTTACATACTTCTCTGACACTCCCGACTTCTTCATACAATACCACGACTCCTCTCTAGGCACCCTGTCATATGCTTTCTCTAAATCCACAAAGACACAATGCAACTCCTTCTGACCTTCTCTGTACTTCTCCATCAAAACTTTCAAAGCAAACATCGCATCTGTAGAGCTCTTTCCTGGCATGAAACCATACTGCTGATCATTAACCATCACCTCCCTTCTTAACCTAGCTTCCACTACTCTTTCCCATAACTTCATGCTGTGACTGATCAGTTTAATCCCTCTGTAGTTAATACAGCTCTGCACATTACCCTTATTTGATTTACTTGACATAAAGAACAGTAATGGATTGTCACATTGAGGTAATTTGATTTACTTGGCATAAAGAACAATAATGGATTGTCATGTTGAGATGATTTGATTTACTTGACATAAAGAACAATAATGAATTGTCATGTTGAGGTAATTTGATTTACTTGACATAAAGAACAGTAATGGATTGTCACATTGAGGTAATTAGATTTACCTGACATAAAGAACAGTAATGGATTGTCATATTGAGGTAATTTGATTTACTTGACATAAAGAACAGAAATGGATTGTCACATTGAGGTAATGTGATTTACTTAACATAAAGAACAGTAATGGATTGTCATGTTGAGGTAATTTAATTTACTTGACATAAAGAACAGTAATGGGTTGTCATGTTCAGTTAATTTGATTTACTTGACATAAAGAACAGTAATGGATTGTCATGTTGAGGTAATTTGATTTACTTGACATAACGAACAGTAATGGATTGTCATGTTGAGGTAATTTGATTTACTTGACATAAAGTACAGTAATAGGTTGTCATGTTGAGGAAATTTGATTTACCTGACCTAAAGAACAGTAATGGATTGTCACTTTGAGGTAATTTGATTTACTCGACATAAAGAACAGTAATGGATTGTCACGTTGAGGTAATTTGATTTACTCAACTTAAAGAACAGTAATGGATTGTCATGTTGAGGTAATTTGATTTACTCGACATAAAGAACAATAATGGATTATCATGGTGAGGTAATCTGATTTACTTGACATAAAGAACAGTAATGGATTGTCATGTTGAGGTAATTTGATTTACTTGACATAAAGAACAGTAATGGATTATCATGTTGAGGTTGATATTTCCACCCTGGTTCAGTTTTCACTTTTTGTTATCCATTTTCATATTACATTTTCTGTATTACACATAGGATTAAGTAGTCTCTCTACATCTAAGATGTACTTATATTTATTGAAACAATTTACAATATATTTTTGTGATTACTCTGAGTTTAGACTGCTGGGATAAATTATTTGAAAATATAGCAGTAAGTGAAGTTTTGCATTTGCATATGTTGATTTACTGCAGCCAAGACACCAGTTATATGTTATAAAAATTGTTTATATATTGTTTAGTATAAAATCTCCATCAGAAATATCTACCACACTATTTGATTGATGGGTGGCAACATTTAACAGGGGAATGTATATGTTTTAGTTTTTATTTTTTTTTTTGTGATTTCTGTTTATTTGATTACCCAGTGACTTTTCAAGTTAAAAGCTTGTCATATGATTTTTTTATTGAGTATATATTTTCTCGATGACCCGAGGGTACAGATTTGCATTGATAAAGCCAATTTGGGCAATATCTTGGCATGTGAATTGTCTTATGAATAAAGCAGTTTATTTACTTCATCTGCACTTGTGCTATTTTTGTTTTCTATAGAAGATTAACTTGCTGTTGACTTAGAGTTTAAAGAGCTGTTAACAAGATGTTTTCTGTGGTCTATTGGTACAAGTTTTAGTTTCCTCAACTTCAATTCCCTAACTGTGAGATAATGAACGAGTTATTTAACCAGACAACGCTCCTGTGCTGCGTCTGAAACAGGTCCATGGAGATCATTTGTCTACCCTGGAAAACAAGTATATGTATATGTATACATATATGTATATATCTATGGGTTCCCTATGTTAGAACAAAAGCTCGGAAGAGTGACACTGACATCACCGACACCAGAAGACCGACAAAGCAGTTAACCGACAACTCGGAATCCCGGCAGCGAAAACACCGCATGGGAAATGTGTGAGCATGACTAGGTAAGTGTGTGTGTGTGTGTGTGTGTGTGTGTCTGTGTGTGTCTGTGTATGTATGTGTGTGTGCGCGTGTTCATGTGCATCTGTGTATGTGAGAAAGATTGTGTGTGTATCCATGTGAATATATGTGTGTGTGTGAATGTTTGTGTTCCCATGAAGCATTATAAATATGATCTGCTGGAGAGACAGGTATGTATCCCAGAGACTACCCAATCTATGGAACAAGCTTCCATTCATGTGAAGAGAAGTTCCTCTCTAACCCAATTCCAGAAACTAGAAATTCATCCCTGGTTTGGCACCTATGTCTCTAATGGACAAAGGTAACCTGTAAATGGTTCATTTCCCAGGCCCATGCTTATACTTATCAAGAATATCAGAACTTGTCAGAGATTTGGGATGCATGGCTATGCTTAAAAAGGTCCTTGTGGTCATTAGCCTAATAAACACCTATGACACTATGAACATATACATGTTTCAGATATGTCATATGATGCTGTATCTGTTTGCACTGCTGATGTTGTGAATTTTTGTGATTCTGCTATTGATCAGTAATAATTAATTATAAATAATTCTGCTGGTCAGCATATGACTGCACTCAGTTAGCTCATGACGTAGTGTTATTATCACAGCTGGATTGCCTCAGGGTTCACTTCTGTCACACTATGTGAATCTTAATATGTCAGCAGAAAGAAATAAATAACATGTGGAGCTCACTCAAAACTTGAAGCCAGGCTCTATGCAGCTGTCTAGCCTATATACTATCTCTACTGATGATCTGTGGAGCCCAATCAAACATTACAGCCATCCCCTATAGAACTATCTAGCCTATATACTATATTTACTGATGATCTGTGGAGTGGGCCCAAACATTGCAGCCAGCGTCTACACAGCAATCTAGCCTATATAATATCTGTACTGATGATTTGTGGAGCCCACCCAAACATTGCAGACAGCCTCTATACAGCTTTTTGACCTATATACTATCTTTACTGATGATCTGTGGAACCCTCCCAAACATTGCAGCCAGCCTCTACGCAGCTATCTAGTTTATATAATATTTGTACTGATGATCTGTGGAGTGGGCCAAAACAATGCAGACAGACTCTATACAGCTTTCTGACCTATATACTGTCTCTACTGATGAACCACTCCCTTGCCTGATAAAAGTATATAAATATTTAGAAAGCTTGTGAGGAAACTATTTTCTATTAAGTATACAGACAAGTGATCCAAGTAAAACAAAAATAAAGGATTTTCAACTGGAAACAGACCGCCTGCCTTGCTTGGATTACTTTTGAATACTTAGTAATTCTGTATAATTATATATTTTTTATTATTTTTCTTTTTTCTTAAGTCGAGTTTAAGTTTGCTACTTCTACTACTACTATTGTCTGATCTGATTAATATACAGTGATTAACTAGAGAAATATGGACTGAAAATCTTCCACACAGAGACGTTTCTTACACTGTTTTGTTTTTGGACCCACTATACTTGTTTAGTGGGTTGTTTTCAGACTTCGGGGATACCATGGAGATTACTTTTTTTTTTCTGTAACAGAATCAGACTTTTGAACACACTCTGGTCTGGAAACAATGTCTGACTCATTCTCTGATTTAGGGTTTGCATCACAGATACATTGTTGTGATTACAATGATGATGACTCTGGTACAGGAGTGAATGTCTGTGATTCATCCTATACTCCACACACTCAGAGCTTACCAAATATGATCTCATCTCAGCACAGATGCCTGTAATACATCCTATTTGATCAAAACCTTTGTTGTCTGAATCTGTATCATTTATCCTTCCCTCAACGAATGAAGTAATCTCCTTGATCTGTCATAACTTGATTTCTGGATATTATGCTTCTTAAACAATTGAGCCTTGATGGTTTTAGTGTTCTTAGAGTTAGGCTGCACCAATCTGGATGAAATAGGTAGCATAGTACCAGTCTGTCTGGAAAGTAGTCTTTGAGCAGGTGAGCCAAGAATATCATGATGGGGTATGTTTCTGAGATTAATTAAATTCAAGAATACATCGGTATTGTTATGCTTTGACCTTTCAAGTAATTGCTTTGCTCTCTGTACAGCTCATTCAGCTAGGCCATTGAACTGAGGATATTCAGGACTACTAGTGACATGTACAAAATCTCATTCTTTTGCAAATATCTGAAACAACTGGCTAGTAAATTGAGTATCATTGTCAGAATAATGTTTGTGTGGACTACCATGAACTGACAAATGAGTAGTAACAGCTGTTGAGATTAAATTTGGTTGCAAATCTCAGACCAATTTGAATAAGAGTCTACCAAAACTAAGTAGTGTTGATTGTTCCACTCAAAGATATCAGTTGCTACTGTAGACCAAGGAAGTTCAGGTATTGGATTTAGGTAAAGTGGTTCTCTTTGCAAATGCACTCTGGTACTAATACATACTGAATAAGAAGAAAGAGCGTTATCAATGTCTTTTGATAATGAAGGCCAAAATATTAAGTGTCTTGCCCTTCTCTTAGTGGATAGTGGATAGCAAACCTGGGTGACTGCTATGCAAAATCTAGATATATTCTTGGTGTAAGGAAGCTGGAACAACAATTTTAGGACCTTTGAAAATAATGCCATCTTCCATCAACAATTCATCTCGATATGAAAAATACAATTGCACTTCAGGTGCTACACTCGATTGCATTGACGGCCATCTAACATTGATGTAGTGATTAAGCTTTTATGAAATTAGATCAGTCATTGTGTGATCTCTCAACTCTTCAAGTTGAGTGGTGGAAAAATTATGCACTGACATTACATCAAAGTCAAAAGTTTCATTATCAAGCTGTTCTCTTGTGCTTCTAGGTGATCTGGATAAGGTAACAGTCAGATAGATCAACTTACCTTTAGTGTAGACCATTTTGACATTTTACTTTTTCAATTTGAGCATCATTCTTTGTAATCTCACTGGAGCAGAATGCATAGGCTTCTTTAGAATGGAAACTAGAGGCTGATGATCAGTTTCAATCTGACTAGCACAACCATAAGTATAATAATGAAACTTGGAACATGTGAAAACTATTGCCAAAAGCTCTTTCTCAATTTGAGCATAATGCATCTCAGTTTGAGTTAGTGTCCTATATGCATACGGGTCTGCCCTCTTGAAGAGTAACTGCACCTAGACCAAATTTTGAAGTATCACAGGGAAGAACAACTGGTTTATTTACATCATAGTATCTTAATGTTGGGGAGTGACAATTTTCTGCTTATGGTCTTCAAATGCCTTTTGGTGATGTTCCATCCATGACCATGCAACATGTTTGCATGTTATCTCTCTGAAAGGCACTGACAATTCACTGAAGTCTGGTATAAATTTGCCTAAATATTTGACCATGCCCAGAAAATGCTGTAAACATGTACAATGTCTGGTGCTGACATCTCTAGGGCAGCTGTTTGTTTGGTTGGATCGGGTCTTTAGCCTGTACTTGCAAACAAATGACCTATATACGTCATTTATGGAAGTCTGAATTTACACTTTAGAGGACTGAGCGTCAAATTTACTTCACATGCTCTGTCAAGAACTTTCTTGACATTTCTGTCATGCTTTGCTTTGCCATTGCCTCCAACTAATAGATCGTCTACTATTATGGCACAAGGATAACCTGAAAAACATCACTTGCAGAATTTATTCCAAATGGCAGCCTTAGGAATTTTTATCTGCCAAACTGAATACCAAAAGTAGTTAGAAATGAGAATTTGTGATCAAGCATCACTTACCAAAATGAACTCTAGCGTCCAAGACAGAAAATACAGTGGCATTCAGTATTAGAGCTGCGACTTCTTCAATTGTATGCATTGGATGATATGGCCTTTTTAATGCTTTGTTTATATCTCTAGGATCAATGCATACTCTGATTTCATCTGAGCCTTTCTTGTGAGTGGCTACCATGGATGACACCGATTCAGTTAGTTCTGTGACTGCACAAATCACACCTTACTGCACCATCTTGTCCAATTGAGCTTTAGCTTTATTTTGCATTGCTTTTGGAATTCTTCTTGCTGGTCTGACTACTGGAGTGATCTTGGGGTCTAAATTCATAGAATACACAACTGGAGGTTTCCCCAATTTATCATTGAAAACAGCAGCATGCTCTGAGAGAATGGCTTCAGAAAAACTGGAACATGGAACTACACTCACATGATGAACTTCTTTAGCAAAAGAAAGAAGATACATTCTCAAACTATCTTTGAGACCCAATAAAGACTGCAGTTGCCATTGGAATACATAGAACAATAAGTTGTAACAGTTCTCAGCCAAATAACATGAAAGTATTACTGAACCTTTGGTTTGAATTTCTTCATTGCATACGCAATAAGTCTCGCACTGCTGGTTACATTGAGTTGTTCATTGATTCTCACTTTTGCAAATGTGTCTGCTGATATAACATTACACTTTGTGCCAATGTCTACTTTGAGTTCTGTGGATTTTCCATTGATTTAAACCATACAAAATACTTCACTCCTTGTTAATATGTTTACAGCACATGTCTTTCCCCAAAGTACTGATACACCACCCACATAGAAAGTTGACCGTTTCGGCTCTAATTGATCAACTTGCTTCTTTGTGCGACCTTTCCTTACAACTGAGTGAGGCTTACTTGATTTGCAACTTTTTTGGAAATGGTTCCATTTTTCCACTTGTGGCATTGCTGACCATATGCTAAACACTTCTCTCTTTTAGATTCATGATTTGCACCACAATTGCGACAGTTAACAATAAAGCTAGATTTAAGTTTTGCTGACTCGCGTTTGTGTTGCACAAAGTTGATGGTGGAGCTGGCACTTCTTCGGGAACTTTCTGGAAAGCTTCATGGCTTCTTTGTAAACCCTGTGGCTGCCCCTTGCTTGGGCCTGTTTTTGTTTGCCATGTGTTGCATACTATCTACGTTTGTTCTGATGCTTACTGAAGCCATGCTTTTGTCACCTGCAAGCATATTTGTATGTCTTTCTGTCACCTCATGGATCTGACCTATGTCTATTCCTTTGCTCAAATCACTGTCACAAAGTAAAATCTTTCTCACTGCAGCACTGACACCACACACAAGTCTGTTCTTTATCAGCTCATCTTTGCAATCACCAAACCAACATGTTTTAGCTCTGTTTCTCAAGTCAGTTATATAACCTGCAAATGTTTCCCCTGGTTTCTGATTTCTTGTGTAAAACAAATGCCTCTGTAATGTAACATTCATTTGGGGGTTGCACATTTCTCTAAACTTGCACATCAAACACTAAGGGTTTTCCTTTGATTCAGCTTGCACAACAATATGGCAGTCTGTACCTGTACCTTCACCTTCATATACTGCTGGTGCATACACAAATGAACACTCTATTTCTATGGCTTCGGATCTGGCTAGATTTAACAAAACGAATGTCTTGACATGTGACTCATCTGCATGAGCTGCTTGTATGAAAATATCGTACACTTGTTCAGATATTCTCCAGCTCTCTGCAATATTCTGATCAAACACAAGTGGTTGAGGTTTCTGAAATCCATCTGCCATATTAACACATACCAGTGAAGGGCCTTGCAAATAAGCATGAATATATACACACACACACATATGCATAAGTAATTGGCATAAACATAATTTCAATGTTTTTGTGCTGCAAACATAATTTTTCTCTTCAAGCTTATTGGAATCATACAAATGAACAATCTCATAGTACTTTTGAATAACTGGACTTTGTGAAATAAGCTTCTCGGGCTTCTTGATGCTTTCTTGTACTTTGCGAAATAGCTTTTCAGATTTCTCAATGCTTTACTGTGTTCTGCAAAATAGCTTTTCAGAGTTCTCGATACTTTGCTATTTTTTGCGAAGAAATAACTTTCTCGAGCTAGCAATGCTTTTCAAAACTCTACAGAATAAGTTTTCAGTCTTTTTGATGCTTTATGAAATCTTCAATTCGTAAAGGCAGAAACACTAAAGTCATTTATCATCACTCACTATGCGTCAGAATTGGTAAACACAAAAATGCCAACGTAATACACTTTATGAATTGGTACAGGCATGCACTAGCACCTGTTATAGTCAACTTTTTAAGAAACATTCGAGAACTTTATGACGCAACTGAGCAATTCATGAGCACTGTAATACTCTTGTAATCTTTTGTAAGAAACAACTTTTGTTAATGCAAGAAACATATCAAACAACTGTACAATGTGAATAAATCAAACTTGTGTTGCCCAAATTCAATATCCTCCAAAGAATTGTACTTTGCAAATGGCTATATGCAGTACAGTGAAATGTTCCCAAAATGGTGGCACCTTCCTAGGCAACGTTTTACAGTACAAGAAGCAGTCTGTAATGACAGCACTTTACAAACAGACACACCCAGCACAAACTTTTCTTCAAATAGCTATGCTTTGACTGGATTACACAAAATAGTTGCACCTTGCACACAGTTAACTCCTTGAAATACATGCGCACTAATAAGCACAATGTAAGCACTTTTACACCCTCTGAAATACTTAGGATAACTTTAATTATGCCATTGATACAATGCAAAGTTGTAGTTATGCCCAAAAACAGCACCCTGCCCAAACCCAAGCAGCCTCCTTGCTTTATTTTTGCTTACTGTGCCCTTTTTTTCTTTTCTTATATTCTTTTTGTTGTTTCAGCCCTTTTTATGCCCAACGTATTTTTGTTGTGGTTGCTTTACTCTAGATATGTCCAGTTCTGCCTTACAGACACTTGTTCTGCCTTAAACATGCTTGGTTTGCCTTAAACATACTCATTTTGTATTTTAAAGTTAATAGTCTTGTCAAATGCTTCTATCTTAAATATTTTCTTTTAGTTAAACTTTTTTGTACTTTCAGCTTGCCTGATTGTGCCCTTGTAATGCCTTTTCTTGCCTCTTTGTGCGTTGAGTTAATGATTAGTATTATTTCTCATTATCTTTGATTCTTTCTTGTTGTGTTTGTGCTGTTTTACCTCGGTTTTACCTTTGCTGTTGTCTTTACATCTCATGGCTCCAAATGTTCTTCTTTTTTCAATCCCGGTTCTGACACCATTTTGCTTTCATGTTGGTACACAAATAAATGAATCTTCATGGGTCCTGTTCAAGCAGCTTTATTCTACACAAACACATCACTATAGAGGCTTATTGACTATGAAGTAAGTAGCTTATATACAAACTTACTACTGCGATCATACATGCTTACTCTCTGGTTGCTTCTTCAACATGCATGCACAGCCTTGCATGCTTCGTAAAGACATCACACAGAGATGTTACACTCTGATCTTCATTAAGGATAAGCACATTTTTGTCAGGCCTTACAAGTTGTAGGGAAGAGGGGGTGTGCATGTTTATAGCATTGCTTTAATTGGTGGAGGTTTTTGCTAATAATACACTCAGTATGCTTGGCGAGTGAAACAGTTGGCACCAAGGTGATCCCTAGGTACTCATGTTCTGTTGCTGATGTTAGTGGGTTGCAGTCTGTATCAGTAATTATTAGATTTGGTGATTTAGAGAGTTTTTGTGGTTTGTGAAATATCATCATGTTAGAGAGGATTGTTTAAGAGTATAGTTTTATTCTTTCAGTAGCATAACTGTAATGTTTGATTGTAGTTTCCATTGAAGGTTCAATTGTTTCTTACATTATTCAAGTAGTAAGATAGCATCTGTATAAATTACCAAGATGAATTGGGGCAGGTCAGTAGATATATCTTTCCTGAATAAGGAAAATAAATATGGACCAAGGCCTGATCCTTCTATAACTCTTATGTCACTAGTACATTCAGTTGAAAGGCAGGTACCAAGGCGTACTTAGAAAGTTATGTTTTTGGAGATAACTTTGAAATGATCCTATTGCATTTGGACCTTAAATCTTGTGGGTAAAATAAAATAAGTTAATAGAGGCTAAATAAATGATTAAGAGGTGTTGTCATGAAGGGAACTAACATTTTCATAAAGGTGGGGTGTAGTTCTTAGAACTTTGAGCTGATGTTTTAATTTATGTTGACAACAGCTATTTGACTTATTTAACAGTGTGTTGCCTAAGTAAAATGTTGGGGTGTATGATGCTAAGGCATATTATTAAGGTGACTGAATTCGGGCATCTTGTCTTGAATTGTCAATAAGTAGTGGTCTGAACACTGATGTAGTCTTTTGATTAGATCATTAATAGTCTCTGTTAGGAAGTTCCTATAGTCTTTATCAAAGTTAAGGTTTCCTGTTGTCTTACTGGCTGATTGTATGAAGAGAGTGATGTTGCCTGTTAAAGACTGTAGCTCTTTCAGGAAGAGTTTTGGGCTGGAGATCAATACAGTCTACCTGTCTCTATGATTTGAGGTATTTTCTGCATTAGTAACCATTCTGGTCCTTTCCATGAGGTGGTTATATGTTTCTTGTAGTTGGTTGCTTGAAGGTGATTGGTATTTCCATTCATACCAGGCTAAATCCATGCATCTGAGGACTTCTAGTTGCTGTGAAAGCCAAGGGTATTTCTGCCCCTTAACCTCCTTTATACAACTGGGAAAAGTCTTGAATGTAACTCAAAGTTTCCAAGAAGTTGTCAAAGACTGTGTTTGTATCTGGGCACATAACCTTCAAAATTAAAATCTACAGAAATCATAAAAAGCGCACACTTATTAATGTTAATACTCAGATCTGATGGATACTTTATATTATCCTTGACTGGGTGCATATCCTTGCATTTTTTATATTTAAAGATCTCAGTATTTAGCAAAGCTCATTAACATATTTATGTGTGGAAGCTTGCTTTTCTAGCAAACTCACCATACCGGCTATTCTGTCATTACTGACAAATTTGTCTGTTTAGCACTTGTTAAAATAAGCAATATAGACATAAAAGTATGAAAAAGGCAAGGTGCTAAGACTGAACTCTAGGGAACCACCACTCAATGGATTATACTCCCCAAAATGTAGTATTCGAGTTTAACTCTAGACATCCTGCTGTGTGGCTAATTAGCAATCCACCTAATTGTGTAGACATTGAAGCACACCTCTGAATATCTGCTGTAATAGACATGTGAGGGACTAAGTCAAAAGACGTGGCCAAGTCTAAGTATATAATATAACCTGGAATATCTGCATTAATTGCTAGAATCATATTAGTAAATAAAGAAATTAAGTTTAAAGTACATTATCTACACCATTTACATCTGTGCTGGAATATAACACTTTGCTGTTCATTTCCCAGGGCTTGTAAACATGTAATCAGCACTTTCTCAAATAAGTTTCTTATAATATTCATAAGTCTGACCAGACTGCAATTATTAGTTACATGTACCTTACCATGGATAATGTAAGAATCTGCATACGCAGTATAGGAACATCGTCACATTCAAAGGTTTGCTGTAATAAATATAGTACAGGACAGTACAGGCAACCTATTTTATTCAATAAATATTAATTTAAACCATCAAGCCTTAGTGCAATATCTTTATTTTTAAGACATATTTGCCTATTTTCTCCTCAAACTGGAGCACTTAATTTCACAGATTATGAAAACTTCTTCACTTTAATTATTACCCATGCCATAAAAACTAGAAATGTTTTTATAAATGCTTCTTGTAGTTCACCAAATTCAGTTACCACAGCACCTTATTCTTTTAAAATTGTGTTCTACCCAATTTCCTTTCAATACTCACTGATTTAATTATAAAAGATTTTCTATTTATTACATGCATTCTTATTTAAATTACACTCATATATCCATTTTACTCGCCTTATAGCAAGTCTTAATTTGCTAGCCCTTTCTCTGTATCTGATGACATATTTTCCTGTGGGATCTTACTTCATTATAAACTACATTTTCTTTTTATATATAAGAAGCTTAAGTAGACACCTACTCCACTACGGCATGGCGGGGGGGGGGGGGGTGGCCGTTAACTTCAACCTTGCGTGGTTACTTTGACTTTTCACTTGACATATAAAAAATTACTTTGGATATTCATCTAGAACAAAAGATATGCCAGTTATTTGTTGAATTCTTTCCACTGAGATCAGCAGCCTGATTTCAGCTACTTAGATTTTTTTTCTTTATTGGATAATAATCGGTATTATAAAACCTTTTCTTATAGACTACATGACTAGTTCTCTCATAAGTGGAAATCTCTACATTAAAATTAATTGTGAAGTGAAAAGAGCTCCCCAAGGGTGTATCTGCTTTAACTTCTATTACATATGTTCCCATTGGACACAGTGCAACATCAAGAATATTTCATAATCATGTAGGAAAGAAAATATGCTGCATTAATGACATTGTGGTTACAACAGACAGTATTGCATGATCAGTCTTTTTTTTAAGATTTGCCAGGAATGTCCAACTTGAATGAACCAGTTTTCAGCAGAGGCCTGGGGAAAAAGGCTCCAGACACATGTTTTTGTAACATGGGAGGAACCCGGGGAAAACCCACACGAATGCAAGGAGGACATGTAGACTCTGCACAAAAGACACCCCAGATGAGAATCAAACTGGAGAACCTCTTGCTGTGAGGTGACAATACAAACCACCACAGCACTGCGCCATCATAATATTTATTCATAATAAAGTATCATAGCATGCATAATGTGCTTTCAGATTTTCTATGAGATGCATATTTATAGCTTTCACACATATATTGAGTTTACAGATAAATATTTCTTACTCACCCCGATTAAGAAACAGGCTTCGGTAAACCCCCACTATCTGCAGAAATGCACTATTCCAAAAAATTTAACAGAAATCATTCCTGAAACAAAACTACTAAGAGTTAATGTGGGCTTCTAATTTTTATCTACATAACATGAGACCCCAACATATTTAGTATCTTCCCTAAATTATGGAGGCCAACATAACCCTTAAGCCTCAATGGACAAGCAGTATCACTACAGCAGTTCTCAGTGATTATCCCAACATTAATTCTCTCCTCCAAAAACAAAATTTCCCTCTCATTAACTTCATTATTTAAACATTTTGCATTATACAATGAAACACTAATCATATTCATTTCCATCCATTCTTTAGATAGAAATGAATGCTGCCTGTAACAAAAAAAAAAAACTCCTACTACTGTGTTCAATTTAGAACCAATGATTGTGTTGCCTACCTAACTCAGATGGTATCTGTCATATGACAAATAAATATTATTCTAATCATATTTCCAAAAATGGAATATGCATACCAGTACTCAAATATCAGTCTCCTGATATTACTATCCACTGTACTAGACATCCTGGATTATGTATTTGTTGATGGTGATTCAAGGCTTTAATTTGACTGTTTTTAGAACTACTTGTTTTATGAAGGTGTAAGGAGGGTCTGCTCCACTGGTGTTTGCAGACATGGCCTTCATGTGTTAACATGTGTGAGCATGTCTGGTGTAATCTTTCAGTATGGTGCTGGCTTCCATTGCCTTCCTTTCTCTGTCTGAGCATGCTCAGTATGGTCATCTGTATTGCATATGTGGGTCAAGTCAAGGCAGTTTGTACTGCAGTGCTGCTGTTTGTGTTGTATACCAACAGGTAACATGATGTCTCAGCAGGGTACCATCGATCATTTAGCATTGACTGTTACTATATTTCTGCATAGTGGGGGGGGCACACCTGACTATTTCCACATTTCTACATAGGATTGGGGGGCACACCTGACTGTTATTATATGTTAACGTAGGATGGGGGGGCACACCTGACACTTGTACACATTTGCTAGGACTGTACTTGTATATTAGGTACTCCATTTCAGTCTGTGGTCTTACCTATCATGCTGGCTAGAGGCATACAAGTGTATTACAGATCTTAGCTTATAATTACCTTACAGATCTTAGCTTATAATTACCTACATATTAGTGTCTGACTTTCTAGCCTTCACAACTGACATTCCACTGCCTGGCTTGCTGTAGTCAGTCTGTGTAGCCCGGGGGAGGGGGGGTGCCCATAGGCCTTGTTCAGAAGCCATAGCACAGCATTTCTTTGTTTTTGTCTACACCTGTCCTGCTGGCTGTGACTGTTGCTGGGTATGTGACCCCCCCCTCCCCCGATGGGCATGTGTGAGTCACTTACCTTTTGGGTGTCCCAGTATTGAGAGTGGTGCTGCAGGGCTGCCTATGTCGGATGCACATAGTACACTCTCTACACATGGATAGGCATAGGTAGTGTAATGTTTGGCATCTGTTTTACTGTATGTGAGAGTCAGAGTGAGGTGTTATTCCCTGGGTTCCTCCCATGTTAGTGTATGTGCTATGCATTGCCTCTTTGCCAATGCCAGGGAATACTGGGCACACCTCCTTCTGCCTACTGGGGCAGGCTCAGGTTGTTCCTCCTCTGAGTCACTCTGTGCCCATGCAGGCATTGGCAATGGTGGGGGGCTGTGTGGCCCTGCCCCGTGCTGTTCCTGCTGCAGCTGTTTCCACCAGATCATATTGTGTAGGATGGTGCATACAAGGACAATTTGGGTACATGTAGCTGGTGAGTACTGCAAGGATCCAGTGGATGTGTCCAGGCACCGGATCCGAGACTTGAGCATCCCAAACACATGCTCTATTATGATTCTTCTTTGTGCGTGTGCCTCATTATGGAGTTCTTGTTTGGGTGGTGTGCATTTCTGATGGGTGTCATCAGCCACGGCTCCAGTGCGTATCCAGCATCCCCCACTAGGTGACCATGTGGGATGTCCCCATTGGCAAATCTCTGGTACAGCTGTGTCAGATGCCAGATGTGGGAATCATGATAGCTTCCAGGGCAGCCAGCACACACATTCATTATTATGCCCTGAGCATCGCACATGACCTGGCAGTTGATGGAGGGGAAGTTCTTGTGGTTGCTGTAGGCCCTACCCCGCTCACCGGGTGGTGCTTTGATGCGTATATGCGGGCAGTCTGTAGCACCCACTACCTCATCCTGAGTAAATGCAGTGAGACAGAGAGAGGACAAGTCAATTGAATCCTATTTATGGTGCATGACAGATGCCTTTGAAGTCTTCTCAGGTTATACATAAACTACTGCAGGTCCAGTGGCAAGTGGTCTCTCAGCTGCTTTTGTCAATGGCCTATTGCCCCCCTACTCGAGATCAGCTAATAAAGGTTTGTTTAACCTGGTCAAGTTTAGGACTTCATGATCTTGTTAATCAGGTACAATATTTATCAGACACCCTTATTTGTGAAGAATGAAAACAAGAGGAACAACAAGAACAATTATTAAATTTACAGCTCCACAACTTTACTAGAAACAGGAGAAAATAAAGGAGGAAGAGATGGGTGTAATAGGTTTAGATTTTCTTATAATCAAGGACCGTTTCCGAAGGACCTCAGAATACCCAGTGTCTACAAGGACAGGAAATGAGTCTATGTTTTAATTCCAGCAAACATGGTCACTGGAAGGACAATTGTCCTTTTCTGTAGCCAGTGGATGCAACAGTGCAGTCTAACAATCCATTTGACAATCAGCTGCCATCACGAGGAAAGCAAAGTATCCACCAAAATGTGAGGCAGCAAACTCCAAAGTGAATCACTTCTTGATAGCCACCAGCTCCTAATTTCTGCTACTTTGTAAAAAAAAAAAAATCCTTGTTTCCCGCCTTTACTGAACTAGAATAGTCCAGTCTTCAGGTATTGCTGATCTCTGGGCTGTGTCATAGTTCCTGTGTTGCCCATATCCTTATTTGGATAGGGGGAATCTTCTTTGTTCACCAGTGAGAGTGGGGAGCTCTGAGCAGCCTATCTGTCCCTTGAGGAGTGGTTCCAGCCCAGTGACCTGTAGCTTATTAGCCATTTTGGGCCATTTCCTATCTCTTTCTAACCCCCTGCTTTAAAGCCAGCTTTAGTGCGCTTTTGCACTTGTAATTTAAAGTTTGTCCTGTTTGTTGCATTTACCTGTTGAGGCTACACACTCAAGTGCGCTAGCCTGTGTTACATATATATTGCATTTTTCTGCTGTTTGTTGCAAAAAAAAAAAAAATGATCCTTGTTTCCCAGGCTTTGCTGTATTCTAGACTTTTGGAAAGTTCCTGTGTTGCCCATTTCCTTTCTTGGATAAAGGGAGGCTTCTTTGTTCACCAGTGGCAGTGGGGAGCTTGGAGCAGCCTATCTATCCCTGGAGGAGTGTTCCCAGCACAAGAATCTGGTAGTCTATTGGCCATTTTGGGCCAATTTCTAGCTCTTTCAAGTCCCCCTTTATAAAACCCACTTTGGCGCCTTTTTTGAGCTTGTTACTACTCAGCCAAGCTCCTTGTGGTCCTGCAGAGTGGTGCTAGCAGCAGAGAGGCTAAAAGAGTGACTGCTAACCTGATAAAAGTGTTTGTTTTCCTGCTACTACCTGGGCAACTGTCTGATCTAGCTAAACTGCAAGTATTTCTGCTTCTTGAACTGTTTTAAACTGTTTAAAGTTGTTTTTGCACCTGCACTTTTAAAGTTTGTCCTGTTTGTTGCATTTACCTGTTGAGGCTACACACTCAAGTGCGCTAGCCTGTGTTACATATTTATTGCATTTTCCTGCTGTTTGTTGCAAAAAAAAAAAAAATTTCCTTGTTTCCCGTCTTTCCTGACCTAGAGTAGTCCAAATACAGGCTTTGCTGTGTTCTGGACTTTTGAAAAGTTCCTGTGTAACCCGTTTCCTTTCTTGGATAAAGGGAGGCTTCTTTGTTCACCAGTGGCAGTGGGGAGCTTGGAGCAGCCTATCTATCCCTGGAGGAGTGTTCCCAGCACAAGAATCTGGTAGTCTATTGGCCATTTTGGGCCAATTTCTAGCTCTTTCAAGTCCCCCTGTATAAAACCCGCTTTAGCGCGGTTTGGGCGATTTTGCGCATAGCGCAGCATCGGGCAGCGCAGCTTAATTGGGTTTAAACCATTCTCGACTCCACAAAGTCTGCTCTTCACTTTTTCCCTTAGAACCGATCTAGTTCTCATAATAAACACCCTATCCCCACTCTAAAGCCTGGCACTTGCTCACTAAAACATTTATATAAGTCAGCACTAAAAAATTAAAAGCACTACACCCTCACAAACTCCCCTTGAGTACTTTGTTCCCCATTGGCCCTTTTTTCAATTATAAAGGAATTCCCAATACTATTCTAGCATGTCCAAAGGTCAGTTGTTAATCTCCTCTCCGGTCCAGCTGGTGAATCTTGGAATCTTGAGGCAATGTTACAACTGCCTCATGTACACAGACAACCCTCTCCTCCTCCCAACAAATTCCAACACATGTGAGAGTTGCAAACATATAGCCAAACTGGAGGCTAAGCTCTCTCAACTCAGTACTGGCGTAACCAGTCAGGAGGAGAAGGAAACCACACTCACTACAATTCCAGTCTCACATAGACCTACCATGACAGCAAACCAAACACATAATCACACAAAAAGCATACTCGGAGGCCCTAAATAAAAATCTGCCTAAGCAGCAGAGACCTCCAAAGCAGACACCCAAGTAACCGCTACCCCAAAACAAAACACGTGCAACACATAGCTCACAAAGCCAGTGTGCAGAACAGTCACAGCCCTTAAGGCTAAACAACACACCTGATACACTTGTAATAGGTGACTCTATCGTCAGGCACACTGACGTCTCGCTCACCAGGCTGAACAAGGAGAAGGTCACGGTGAGCTGCCTGCTGTGCGCTAGGATCCGCCACATAACACAAGCACTCAGGTAACTCCAAGGCAAGTGCAAATATGACTCAGTCATTGTCCATGCTGGTGTGAATGACCTGAGATGTACCTCCCTGGACTACATGAAAAGAGACATAGAAGAGCTCTCTGAGCATGTAGCCCAGGCTGGTATGACCCTGACCTTGAGTAGCATCTTACCCTCACCAAGAATGATGCCACAATATGAAGACAAGATGATCAATTTCAACAACTGGCTTAAGTATTGGTGTCATTCAAAGGGGATCCAATGCTTGTCTGCCTGGGATGACATGCTCGACAAGCCACAATGCTCCACTAGGGACGGAATGCACCTGTCACCCCTGGGCTTTCGGATATTGGCAAAGGCTCTTGCCACCCCCATAGTGCCTTTTTTAGGCAAGGCTCAAAAGACAAACCCACCTCCATAGGTATCACAAGGGATAAGAAACTAAGAGTAATGCTACTCAACACCAGAAGTCTAAACCTCAAGATGCACACACTTGAAACTCTCCTTAGCATGGAGAACATCGATATCTGTGCAGTAACAGAAACCTGGTTCAAGGCTCCCGAGAGCACTCAAGCACTACCAGGTTATACCTCATACCATGTTTTTCGGCCCCAAAACTTGGACCGAACCACAAAAGGAGGGGGAGTATCAATATTCGTCAAAGATACCCACACCTCCAGGTTGGTGGCACAGCACGAAGCATCAGAGACTATCCATGTGCAACTAACAGTGGGTAAAACTGCCTTCCAGTTTATAGCCTGCTACAGACCACACTTCCAAACCCAGGAACCCCACTTGGCCTATCTGAGAACACTGGAAAATATGAAGGTCTCTCCAAACACCATTATTATTGGGCGACTTCAACTACCCTAACATAGACTGGGAGCATTACTCTAGCTCCAACACCCTAGCCCGAAGGTTCCTAGAATTTATAAACTCAAATGCTATGGAACAACTTGTTGCCACTCCCACAAGAGGGGAAAACATACTGGACCTGATCATCACCAACATGGGGACTCTATGCTCCAGACCAGAAGTGTATCCCTCACTGGTAAGATCAGACCATAAACTAATCTCACTAGATATTCACATCCCAATCCCAGCCCCTGCCCAGAAAACCACAGTGAAAAACTTCTCTAAAGCAAATTTCACACTCCTCAAAACCGAGGTGGAATCCTTCAAAGCCCCTGGGCCTGTGGAAAATAAGGCCCAGACTGCAGAATCCTTTATAAACGCATTCTATGAACACCTTCAGGAATGCATGGATCATGCAATCCCAAATAAAACCAAGACCCAATCCTCCAAAGTTAGGCATCCTGTCTGTTGGACCCCAGCCATAAACAAACTATACAATAGAAGGAGGAAGCTACTACATGATAGAGCAAAATCCCAAAAAGGGAAGGCATCTCTGATCAGTAGTAGCAAAAAACTACAGGCACTCATAAAATCATCTAAGGCCAGCTTCTCTAGAAAAATTGCACAGGAGACTAAGGATAATCACAAGGCTTTCTTTAGTTATGTTAGGAACCTGGGTGAGAATTCCCAGATATGCTCAGAATTAGTCCAAAATGACAAAAAATACACCGAACCCACAGACATTGCCAACATCCTAGCTGACAGGTTCAGCGCAAACTTCTCCCCCTCTTCCCCACCAAAAGGGCAAATATCTTTCCCAGCAGAGTGCTTCCTCCCTGACATCTCAGATGCTCAGGTAAGAACCGCCCTCTCTAAAGCAAAAAACACAGCATCAATGAGGCCAGACGGTGTCCCGGGCTGCGTCCTACATGAACTCCAAGAAGAACTAAACCCAATCATAAAATTACTGTTCAATCTCAGCCTTACTACATGATATGTACCCAAAGAGTGGCATACAGCAACAGTGGTCCCTCTCCACAAAGGTGGTGCCTCAACGGATCCTGGAAACTATCGCCCCATAAGCCTGACTAGCTTGTTCTGCAAAGCTATGGAAAGGATCATCATGGACCTCATAAATAAAGATATTGAGGACCTACAGACACTGGATCCTACCCAGTTCGGCTTTGTTAAGGGCAGATCCTGCCTCTTAAACCTAGTTGATTTCTTTGAAACAGTCACCAAGGCCATTGACGAGGGGAAGGTGGTCCACACAGCCTACCTGGACCTTGCAAAAGCCTTCGATACAATACCCCACTCAGGCATTATAGATAAGCTCACCAGCTTAAATATAAACCCCTATGTCACTATATGGGTTGCAAACTGGCTCAAGGACAGAACCCACATGGTTAGAATTGCTGGAGTCATGTCAGACTCCAAACCAGTTACAAGTGGCATCCCACAAGGCTCAGTCCTGGGACCTCTCTTGTTCGGTATACATTTCTCGGAGGTACAGGCTAACACGGAAGGACTGTGGCTGACCAAGTTCGCAGATGACTGCAAACTGGGCGCCATAATCGACTCTCCAGCCGACACAAGAATCCTACAAAAGGGCCTAATAGAAACAGACAACTGGTGCCAGAGCCATGGCCTCAAGTTAAATGCCAAAAAGTGTATAGTCATCCCCTTTGGCAAAAACAAAGTGCCCACAAATTACCACATAGGTGGTAGTCCATTAAGTATGGAAGAAGTAATTAGGGACCTGGGGACCCAAGTTGATAGCAATCTCTCATTTGACAACCACGTGGCCAAAGTGATTATAAAAACATTTTATATAGCCCACCTAATCATAAAGGGATTCACATCTAGATCAGGGGAGGTCATCGTGCCTCTTTACTCATCCCTCATCAGGCTCATAATTGAGTACAATGCCCCTTTTGGGATGTACCTTACCAGACACCTGCAGCAGCTGGAAAGACCCCAAAAGTACCTCACCAAGAGGATCAAAGGACTCAAACAGATGCCATATGCTGCCCGGTTAAAGAAACTCCAGCTCTACTCAGTGGCATACCACCTGCTCAGAGGCGATCTGTGCCTGACATATAAAGCCATGTCCAACCCGGAATTAATGGACATGCTGCACCTCAGAAAATCCAAATCCCATCGAGCTACGTGCTCGAGAGACTTGAACCTCAGCACTGAAATAAATAGGACATGCTGGAGGGACAGATTCATAACCCAGAGGCTCCCTTCATTCTGGAATAAAATACCAGTCCAGGTTAGGCAGAGTCCCTCATTGACTCTTTTCAAGAGGAATCTTGATGAGTGGATGGGAGATAGTAGGTTTACCCTGGGTATCACTTCTGTGTCACTGTTAGACAGAGGCACAGTATACTAACCTCAAAAAAGGGCATAGCAAAATTCATTTAAAATGGGTGGCGAAAGCCAAACACACTCTGGCTAGGCTTATAAATGCCCTAGGGCAGATAGCCTAGTATGAACCTATGAACCTATAAATAGGATAGCTATAAACAGGAATCACAAGTATTTCCTTTTATACCTGTAAACCAGAAAGGACCATTTTACCAACATGCATTTCTCATTGGAGCCTCTGCACATCTTAATTTTTTAGGTAGGGATCTCCTCTGTAAGTTGCACTGTGCAATATTCTGTATGCTGGATGGAATATATTTAAAAGTTCCCGAGGAGTCTCTGGTGATGTAGAAGTGTGCTGTTGTAGGAATTTTAGATGAAGGTTTTCTTTCTTTAGTGACACAGAACTTGTACAGTCATCAGATTTAGAATTACTAAGTAAAGTTCTTTCACAGTTATGGACAACCCATGAAAATCATGTAGGACTTATGAACCTCTGTCCATGGTAGCACAATATCCTGCTTCTGCAGGAGCAGAAGCAGGAATTAAACCAGTTATTTCAACTATTCTTAGTTTAGTGCCTCCTTCTGCTACCACCTTTTCAGTTATTGATATTTCCTCGGCTCTCTTTTCTATCCCAATACACCTTGATAGTCAGTATTTGTTTGTGTTTACTTATAAAGGGCATCAATAAATACGGATGGACGTGCTTACCCCAAGGATATGTAGAATGTCCCACCTTATTTTCAAGGGAAATGAAAAAGCAGCTAGATAAAATACAACTCCTTTGTGGGTCTGCTTTAGTACAGTATGTAGATGATCTTCTCATAGCATCTAATTTTTATACTGACTATCAGACTGATACTATTTTCTTGTTAACTAACTTAGCTGAGTTAGGATTTAAAGTTAACTGATCTAAGCTTCAGCTTTAGTAACTGCAAGTCCAGTATTTAGGGCATTTAATCTCTTAAAATGCAAGACACATTATACCCTCTGGCATCACAGCTATCCAGACAGCACCCAGACCTAACAACTCAGGGCATTTCTTGGTTTAGCTGGTTATTGCAGACAGTGGATATCCAACTATGGTGAAATAATTAAACTCCTACAAGTACTATTAAAGTAAGGACATATCTTAGCCCCTTCCATGGCAACCATGTCAAGAACAAGCTTTTACCCAGCTAAAATCACTTCTTTCAAATCCTCCAGCAGTAAGCCTGCCAGACTATTCAAAAGTGTTCTTTCTTTTCTGTTCTGAATGTGAGGTAGCATTAGGATTATTAGCACAGAAAAAAAAAATAATGGCGTTACACCAGTTGCTTATTTGGTTCATAGATTCATAGGTAGGTACTAGGCTATCTGCCTGAAGGCATTTGTAAGCCTAGCCAGAATGTGTTGGCTTTCGTCGCCCCCTTAGGTTAGTTCCCTGTGCCTTTGTCCAGCAGAGCCAACTTAGGCAAAGCTACTGATGCCATCCACCTAGAAATACACCTCTGTGAAGACTGTAGCCCAGTAATCACTATAGCGTGTCCTGTAACTGTGTACTGCTGTCGTGTGATAAAGTAGTTAGGTAGGTGTTCTAATCCCAGACATAGCAACTGTGTGTGTGTTTGTGTGCGGGTCTGTCTGACTGTGTAGAGAGCAATGCTTTTTAGGCTAGCCACACTCCCCACAGTCCAAATGCTCACCTTTGCAAGACAGCTGATGTTATCCACCTAGTAATACACCTCTGGGAAGCTGTAGCCCAGTAATCTCCGTAGCGCATCATGTAACTGCATCCTGCTGTAGTGTGATATGCTAAGTAGGTAGGTGTTCTATTCCCCGACATGGCAAGTGTGGTTGTATGTGTGTGTTTCTTTGTCAGTGTAGGGAGCAATGCTTTTTAGTCCATTCACAGACAAGTGTGCCGATGTCATCAACTGTGAAATACACCTTTGGGGACGTGATAAGCCAGTAGTCTCCATGGTGCATGCCGTAACTGTGTATTGCTGTAGTGTGATAAACTAGTTAAGTTAGGAGTTCTAATCCCAGCCTTGGCAACTGCATGTGTGTCTGTCTGTGTGAAAAGCAATGTTTTGTAGGGTAGGCACACCCCCTACAATTTAAATGCTCTACCTTGGTAAGGCTGCTGATGTCATCCACCCCAAAATACACTTCTGGAAAGGGTGTAGCCCAGTAATCTCCGTAGAGTGTGCCATAACTGCGTACTGCTATAGTGGGATACAGAACTCTGGCAGAGTTCTATACTCAACCATGGCAGTTCAGGATGTTTTGTGTGTGTTCCACTGCCTGTGTAGGGAGCAATGCATTTTAGGGTAGACACATTCAGCACATGTCAAATGCCCTACTTTGGCATTCCCGCTGATGTCAGCCAATGTCATATACACCTTTGGGGAAGAAGTACTGCAGAAATCACTGTGACACATACTATAACTGTGTAGTGCTGTAGTGTAATAAACTATTTAGGTAGGGGTTCTACTCCCAGACATGACAGATAGGTGTGTGTGTGTGTGTGTGTGTGTGTGTGTGTGTATGTGTGTGTGTGTGTGTGTGTGTGTGTGTGTGTGTGTGTGTGTGTGTGTGTGTGTGTGTGTGTGTGTGTGTGTGTGCATGTGTGTTTGTACCTTGTATCCTGTGTGGAGGAGGGTGTGCTTGTGTGACACCTGGGCCCAATGGGTAGTGGGTTTTGCAATTTTCTTTTATGGTGGCCATAGTACATATCACAGTGTCCACTGTACAGGGAAAACAGCTGTGAAATAGCCAAGAGGCTGGGGTGCATATCCATACCCATACATGTGACATCAAGGCCAGGCAATCACAGTTAGCAACCCCAGTATTAACCAGAACACACTCTCAACCCATGTATCACACACACACACACACACACACACACACACACACACACACACACACACACACACAAACACACACACACATGGTGAGGCAACAGCCATGATGTGTGTAGTACACTGCATATTTGAGACTGATAGTAACTATGGTGTGAATGCAGTGGCCTACAGAGGCCATGGCACCCTGTCCATCAGTACGATAGGCACATAATTGCAGACAGTGCACCTTCATTATGTTTCCCACTGGATGCCTGCAACAACTGTGGTTCTATCAAGTGTGATCCACATGGCCTTGTATGTCAGGCAAACATCACCTCTGAGTAGGTGGTATGCAACTGAGTACAGCTGGAGTTTCTGCAGTCGAGCTGCATAGGGAATCTGTTTGAGGCCAGTGATCCTCTTGGTGAGGTACTTCTGTGGTCTTTCCAGCTGTTGCAGGTGTCTTGTAAGGTACACCCCAAATGGGGCATTGTACTTTATGATGGGTCTGATGAGTGATGAGTAGAGGGGCACAATGACCTCTTTTAATCTGGATGCGGTGAACCCTTTTGTGATTAGGTGGGCCACGTAGAAGTATTTTCTAACCACTTTGGCAATGTGATTATCAAAGGTGAGATTACTATCTACTTAGATACAGTATACAGTATACTGTTGGGTAGAACAGTATACTGTACTTATTACAGTAGAAATCTTGATCCAGTAGTAGCCACACTTCCCCCTTGTCTTAGAACTGTGTCTGCAACTGCTTGGTTAGTGGACATGGTAGCAGCACTCACTCTAGGTCACAATATTTTTGCTGCACTTCCACATGCTGTTATGCTTTATTATTCAGGACTAAAACACAAATCCACTCCTAGACTTTCCAAATATGAGCTAGCTCTACTTTATAGTCCTTCTTTGCAAATTATTATGTGTCCTCCTTTAAATCCAGCTTCTCTTATCCCTACTGCAGATGAAGATGAAGTTCATGATTGTGTTTTTGTTGTTAACAATGTGCTTCTTCTTAGACCTGACCTCCAAGATAGTCCTCTGCAAAACCGTAACTTAATTTTGTTCGTTGATGGTTCATGCATTGGAAAGGAAGATGGTCAATTGACAGCAGCTTTTGTGGTTTGCAATATTAATCAAGTATTATTGACTGGACAATTGCAGGGATATGTTTCAGCACTAGTAGGTGAATTAGTAGCACTAATTGAAGCTTGCAAATTAGCCCAGGGAAAGACTGTCACTGAGTATAGTAACTCCAAGCATGTATGTGGAGTTGTACATGATTTTGGAAATTTGTGGAGAGAAAAAGGAACTGAATTGTTAAAGGATTTGCTTCTCCTTAGGGAAATAGCTGATATTAAATGTGCCACTCACAGGTCAGATAATTCATTTGAAACTGTAGGAAACACTTTTGCTGACAGACCAGCAGGATGGGCTGCTTTATTAAATCCTGTTCAGGCTTCTTTTTTGCAGCCTCTTCAAGTTGAATGTGCTCCTATAACTTTGCAGGAAGAATTGTCTTTTCAAAACCAAGCTGACTACACTGAAAGGATCAGGTAGATCCATGCCAACTGCTGTTGTTCCCTGTAGTCACTTTGACATCATCCAGGTTAGTAGCATCATCAACTCTTTTACCTGAAGTGGCACGGGCTTAGCATTTGCCTTCCCATCTGGGAAAAATGCTTTAATAAATCAGATTTTGGCTGATTGGTACGCCCCTCACATTTCAGAAGCTGTTCAGCATCTTGTACAAACATGCAATATATGCCTTCATTCAACATTTCAAAATCTTTAACTGTTCCCACACAGCATATTAAAAAGGAGTGTGGACCTTTTTGTTTTATACAGTATGACTTTACAGAATTAAAAATATGTGTAATTTTTAAATATGCATTAGTCTTTATTGATTTTTTTTTGGGATGGGTAGAAGCATACCCATGCATCAAAAATGATGCAGCCTCAGTGGCCAACCAACTTTTGTATGACTTTATACCCCATTTTGGAGTGCCATGTTGCATTCAGTCAGATAGATGTCCTCATTTTATGAGTCAGGTTGTTCAACAACTTTGTAAGACTTCACACATTCAAACACAATTCTATTAACTACACAAACCTCAGGCATCAGACATAGTAGAAAGAATGAAACAAACTTTGAAAACTAAGTTAGCAAAACTTACTGCAGAAATGGGGTTAAAATTGTCAGAATATTTATTTTATTCTATTTTATTTTACATTTGTTTACCGGGAGTGTCCGACTGGGAATAAAACCCTTTTCAGCGGAGGCCCAGGGAGAAAAGCTCCATTGTTAGTAAACTATTTTGAAGGTAGAAAAAAAATTGTATAATACAATAAAGAAAAAAATATTAACAGACATTCATAACGGTAAAAGACTAGAACAGAATAAATTGGTCAAGTGGGAGACAAGACCAATTAACTTGTATAGCAGTGCTTCTAGAAGACAGTTCTTACAGTAGTAGCAGGTAGTGACATTGTATACAATAAGAGTGAAATTACAATACTTAGTCTTATATACAGGTAGCATGGCAAACTGAAGACTTAAAATCTGGCAGATATTAACAGTGAGAAAGAAAAAAAACAACATAAGTTAGTCATATGGCTTAAATTCAATGCTCATTACATATGCAATTAACATTTTTAAATCAGCTAGTTTCATGGTTTGGGCTACCCATGCCCGGTACATGTACAAGTCCAGGAATTGGTGAGATGGGCTTTAATATGATGCTTGAAATTGTTTAAGCTAGTTATAGTTCTAATTTCAAGTGGTAAGGCATTCCACAGTTTAGCAATGTAGTATGAGTATAGAGAGTCACCTGAGCTATTTTTACTCCTGGTTACTTCAATTAGAGCTTTAGTAGTGGATCTTAGTGGATGGGTACTTATATGGGGACTGAGGAGGCCTTGTAGAACTGGTGTTTTATCGGGTTTATAGTACATTTGGTGGGCACTAGAGAGTTGCATGTGAATGAGTTGGTGGGTTAGTTCTAACCAAGATAGTTGTTTTAGGGCCTTACAATGATGGGTTCTAGGAGGACAGCTAGTGGCAAATTTAGCAGTCTTATTATAGCAGGCATATAGCTTGCTTGGGTCTGATTTGGAGAGTTTGGTAAGGATGGGTGAGGTGTATAGTAAAGTTGACAGAAGATGAGTTCTGGCTGTGGTTATTCTGGAGTTTGTGGTTAGGTAGTTTTTGCATCTGTATAAGGTACCTATTTTCTTGTGTACTTTTTTACAGTCTCGGCAATGTGCAAGTCGAACTTCAGATTTTGATCAATAACAACACAGAGAAGTTGGATGGATGGTACTGGTTTAATCAAAGTCTTATTACTGGATGTGATGTTGAAGTAAGTGGATTGGGTTTTGAATTTCATGGAGTGGAAGAGCATGAGTTTAGTTTTATTTGGGTTCAAGATTAGTTGGGCATCTGCCAATCATGATTCAATAGCATTGAAGGATGTTTGGGTTAAGTTCTGTAGTTCAGGTAGAGTTGGGGTAGAACATATGACAGTGAAGTCGTCTGCATACTGTATAATCTTGGCTACAGTTGTTGCATTATGGAGATTATTTGTAAACAGATTAAAAAGGAGGGGGCTGAGAACAGACCCTTAAGGCATGCCCATAGTCTCTGGTAGTAAGGGAGAAAGAGCTTTGTTCCACAGTACCGCTTGTTGCCGCTCTATGAGGTAGTTCTGAAACCAGACTAGAGTGGAGTAGCTTAGGTTCAGTTTGGACAAAGCAGTCAGCAGTTTGTTATGAGACACTGTATCAAAGGCTTCTAATAAGTCTAAAAAGATTGCTGATACTAGGTCACCTTTATTTCTAAGATGACTGATGGTGTTAGTGATCCTAATATGGGCTGTGGTAGTACTATGGTATGGGCAAACACCACGCTGAGTATTTGTGAGTAATTTATTGTCTAGGAGATGGTTAAGTATTTGGGTGTGAACACACCTTTCAAGGATTTTTTTTTTCTCAAATTTTTTTTTTATTTTACAAATACATTTGAATGAATTCCATAGTATTTATACATAACATCTTAAATAACTATGCACACCATTTAAATTAGCCTGACACTGTAACAGATCTTAATGTATACAGTTACTTTATATGTCGAATCCATTATCAGAGGGTCTGATCAATTATTGTATCGTGTCAATCAATGATAAGACTTTTCCCCAAGGGTTGTTTGTTGATAAAAGGCTTTGGATAAATTCTTAGTTCTTTAATTTTAATTTGCAATAATGCTGTGGTAGGCTGTAGAACTCTTTCAAAGTTGGTATTGTGTTTGTATTCTATCTTCTTGTTATACACTTCCTTGAAATTGCAAGTATAGTCCATACTAGATACATGTTTTACTTATTCAAATGAGGACCTTTGTTCACATTTAATAATACAAGAGCTTTAGTTAAATAAAATGATTCATTAAATAAAGCTTGTAGAAAGTTATTAATACCATTCCAAAATGGCTTAATTTTAACACAATCGAAGAAAATGTGGGTCCAATCTGCATTGTGTACTTGCTCACATTTCCAACATATTCCTTTTATGGAAGAACCAATTTTACTGATTCTGTCTGGGGTTAAGAATGCTCTGTGCAAGCATTTTCAATTAAAAACTTCCCAGTATTGTGTAAAGGATGTATATTTTATCAATAATATTTGTTTTAATATCTTCGGTTAACTGTATTGGGTGTCCTTTTGTTATATATTTCCAATATGAGATTTTGGGTGTTGTTTTATAGTTTATCAATATTTTATAAAATTTTGAAATACTGTTTCCCATGTCAAAGTCATTATATATGATTTCATGGGTCCACTACAGAATCCTGAAAGCTCATAATCCCGAAGCCCAAAATCCTGAGACCAAAATCCCGAAAATTCAAAATCCCGAAAGCCCAAAATCCTGAAACTCAAAATCTTGAAAACACAAAATGGACATACTGACGTCATTGTGGCTTTGCTATTGTTAGCCCTGTGGTGTTAGGTCATGCGTTGGGTTCAGGTAAGTGTGCGGTTCATTTTATGTTAGGGTTAGGGGCGGTTTAAGTGAGTTAGGGTTAGCTACAGGTTAGGCATGTATGCACTAGTGACAAATATTGGGGTTGAGGCGGTTTAAGTGAGTTAGGGTTTATGGCGGGTCAGGTGAGTGTGCGATAGTGATGGACCTTAGGGTTAGGGATAGGGTCAGGGTCAGTTGGTAGATATTAGTGTCTTTATATTGACATATTAGCATTATTTGTGTTTTCAGGATTTTGAGTTTCGGGATTTTGAATTTTCGGGATTTTGGTCTCAGGATTTTGGGCTTCGGGATTATGAGCTTTCGGGATTCTGTAGTGGACCCGATTTCATATATGTATTTTGTAAATTTAGGTATTTCTTTACATGAAGAATTGTTAATTATTCTACTTAAATCTTGCGAATATGACAGAATATGCTGTAAAGTTAGTCAGTCCTGTTGTGGAGTTTTGTATGTTGTTTCTATTTCTTGCATATCTAAAACTTTTATTGGTTCATTGGTAGGTACTAGGCTATCTACCCGTGTGCATTTATAAGCCTACCCAGAGTGTGTCGGCTTTCGCTGCCCCATTGATTAATTAACTGAGCCTCTGTCAAGCAGAGCCAATGAAGTGATCCCAGGGGTGTACTTTCTGTTACCCATCCACTCATCAAGGCTTCTCTTGAAGAGTGTTAGTGAGGGGCTCTGTCTAATATAGTTAGGAATTTTGTTCTAAAGCATGGGGAGTCTCTGTGACAGGAATCTATCCCTCCAGCATGTTCTATTTATTGTTGTGGCGAGGTTTAGCTCTCTAGTGCGTGTGTCTCGCAGTGACTTGGATTTCTTTAGGTGGAGCATGTCCATCAATTCTGAGTTGGACATGGCTTTGTAAGTCAGGCAGAGATCACCTCTGAATAAGTGATATGCCACTGAGTACAGCCGGAGTTTTTTCAGTCGGGCTGTATAGGACATATGTTTGAGGTCAGTAATCCTCTTGGTGGGGTGTTTTTGTGGTCTTTCAAGCTGTTGGAAGTGTCTTGTGAGGTACATCCCAAATGGGGCATTCTACTCTATGATGGGTCTGATGAGTGACGAGTAGAGGGGCACTATAACTTCTTTATTTCTAGATGCAAACCCCTTAGTAATTAGATGGGCCACATAGTAGGATTTCCTTACTACTTTGGCAATATGATTGTCAAAGGAGAGATTACTATCTACCTGGGTCCCCAGATCTCTTATTACCACTTCTGTATTAAGGGGGCTGCCGCCTATGTGATAATTTGTGGGTGTTTTGTTTTTCCCAAATGGGATGACTATGCATTTTTTGGCATTTAGCTTGAGGCCATGACTTTGACACCAGGTATCTGTCTCAGTAAGGCCTTTTTGGAGGATGTCCGTGTCAGCCGGAGAGTCAATTATGACTCCCAGTTTGCAGTCATTGGCGAACTTGGTTAGCCATAGTCCTCCTGTGCTTGCCTGTACTTCTGAGAAATATATACCGAACAGTACAGGTCCCAGAAGTGAGCCTTGTGGGACACCACTTGTGACTGGTTTAGAGTCAGACCTGGAGCCCGCTATGCTTACCGTGTGAGTTCTGTCTGTAAACCAGTTGGCAACCTATCTTGTGATGTAAGGGTTTATGTTCAGGCTGGTGAGTTTTTCTATAATACTTGAGTGAGGAATGGTGTTGAACGCCTTGGTGAGATCAAGGTAGGCTGTGTGAACCACCTTTCCCTCGTTTATGGCCTTGGTAACTGTCTCGAAGAAGTCAACCATATTTAGTAGGCATGATCTGCCCTTAACAAAGCCAAACTGGGTCGGGTCAAGTGTTTGGAGGTTCCCAATGTCTTTATTAATGAGTTCCATGATGATGCGCTCCATAGCCTTGCAGACCAGGCGAGTCAGGCTTATGGGGCGATAGTTACCAGGGTCAGTTGTGGCTCCTCCTTTGTGGAGCGGAATAACCATTGCTGTGCACCATTCTATGGGCATGTAGCCTGTGGAGAGGCTGAGGTTGAACAGTATGTTTAGGTGGGGGGGTTAGTTTGTTCTGTAGTTCGTGCAAGACACAGCCTGGGACACCATCTGGCCCCAATGATGCTGTGTTTTTGGCTTTTGAAAGGGCTGTTTTCACCTGTGCTTCTGTGATTTCCAGGACACTATGCTTTTCCAGTATTGATGTGGGCCCTTTTGAAGGTGAGAGGGAGGTGAAGTTTGCACTGAATCTATCTGCCAGTATGTTGGCAATATCAGTAGGTTCAATATATTATGTGCTATTTTGCATATCTGCGAGTTGCCACTTAGATTCTTGACATAGCTAAAGAAGGCTTTGTGGTTATCTTTTGAATCCTTGGCTATTTTTATTTCAAAATTAGCCTTGGATTATTTTATGAAGGATCTTAGTTTCTTACTGATACTGATCAGGGATGTCTTTCCTTCTTGGCATTTGCTTTTTTTCTGAACTAGTTTCCTCCTTTTGTTGTATAACCTGTTTATGGCATGGGTCCACCAGACTGGTTTCCTTCTCTTAGGCGAGTGAGTCTTGGTTTTGCTAGGGATGGCACGATCCATGCATCCTTGTAGGTGCTCATAGAGTGCAATTGTAAAGGATTCTGCATCTTGGGCAGTGTTATCCTTTAGCGTGGGGGCTGTGAAACTTACCACCTCTGCCTTAAGTAAGGTGAAGTTTGCTTTAGAAAAGTTTTTCACTGTGGTTTCCTTGGTTGGGGGTGGTGGTGGGGTATGGACATCCAGGGTGATTAGTTTATGGTCTGATCTAACCAGTGATGGGTTGACCTCCAGTACAGAGCACCTGTCGCCCATGTTGGTGATGACCAGGTCCAATATGTTGTGGCTTCTGGTAGTGGAGTTTACCAGTTGATCCAGGGCGTTTGAGTTGATAAATTCCAGGAAGTGCTGAGCCTGGGAGTTTGTACTCAAGTAGTTTTCCCAGTTAATGGTAGGGTAATTGAAATCTCCCAAGATCAGGGTGTTCGGTAGGGCCTTCATGTTTTTCAGTGTCTCCAGAAAGGCGGAGTGGTGGTCCTGGGTCATGGAGGGTGATCTGTAGCAGGCCACAATTTGCATTGCAAATTTGCCCAATGTTAGTTGCACATGGATGAACTCAGAGGTATCATGCTGCGCCACTAACCTGGAGGTGTGGGTATCCTTGATGAATATGGATACACCCCCTCCTTTTGTGTTTCGGTCCGTGTTCTGTGGCCAAAATGTGTGGTATGAGTTGTAGCCAATTAGTGCTGGAGTGCTCTCTGGAGCATTGAACCAGGTTTCAGTTACTGCACAGATATCGACATTCTCCATACTTAGGAGTGCTTCGAGCGCATGCATTTTGAGATTTAAACTCCTGTCAATGAGTAGTATAACCCTCAGTTTTTGACTTGTGCTGTTTACGGAGGTAGGTTTGAATTTTGAGCCTTGCCTAAAAAAGGCACTATGGGGGCAGCAAGAGCCTTGGCCAGTATTCAAAAGCCAAGGGGTGACAGGTGCAAGCCATCACTTGTGAAGCATCGCAACTTGTCAAGCATGTCATCCCAGGCTAACAGACACTGGATCCCCTTTGAATGACACCATAAGCTTAGCCAATTGTTGAAATTAATCATTTTTTCTTTATACTGTGGTATCATTCTTGGTGAGGGCAGGATACTACTCAGGGTCAGGGTCATACCCACCTGGTCTACATGATCAGAGAGCTCTTCCATGTCTCTTTTCATGTAGTCCAGGGAGGTATGGCTCAGGTTGTTCACACCAACATGAACAATGTCAAAGTCATATCTGTACTTGTTCTGGAGTGATCTGAGTGCTTGTGTTATGTGTCGGATTTTGGCTCCCGACAGGCAGCTAACAGTAACCTTCTCCTTGTCCAGCCTAGTGAGTGGGACGTCAGTTTGCCTGACTATAGAGTCGCCTATTACTAGTGTGTTAGGTATGTTATTTTGCCTTAAGAGCTGTGATTGTGTGGCACATTGATTTTGTGTTTTATGTGTTGGCTGGTTTGTGACGGGAGGTGCAGGTTTTGTGGGTGTCTGCTTTGGAGCTCTCTGATGATTTTGCAGGGTTTTATTTAGAGCCTCCAAGTATGATTTTGTGTATTTATGTGTATTTTTTGCCAGTGCTGGTTTAGTATGTCTATGTGAGGCTGGAGGTGTGGTGCAAGTGTTAACCTTCTCCTCATGACTGTCTGTTCCAGTCTTTGGTGGAGATACCTTAGCCACCAGTTTGGTTGTATAATTGCATCTCTCACATATGGCAGTGTTTTGTGGTAGGAGGAGAGGGCTGTCTGTGTACATGAGGCAGTTGTAACATTGCCTCAGGATACCCAGATTCACCAGCTGGACTGGAGAGTACACCTGAAGTTGCCCTTTGGTCATGCCTTAATAGTAGGGTGAGCTACTTAGTTGCTTGGTTGGTGAGGGGTGGATAAAGAGCCTTGCCCTGCTGGGCAGTCAAGTGTAGGGGTATATTAGTGCTTGCTGTTAGGTCTGAGCAAGTACTGGACTGTACGATGCTTTTTGAGTGCTTAGGTTGAGAGTTAGACTAGTTTCAAGTGAAAAACTGAAGAGGAGACTTAGTGGAGCCGGGAATAATTTAACCCTAGCTAACCGGTGCTGCCCGGCGCACAAAACCATGCAACGCATTTTTTAAACTACTAACTTCTGGGCTGGAACCACTCCTCCAGGAACAGATGGCTGCTCAAAGTTCCCCTCTCTCACAGGTGAACAAAGAAACTTCCCTTCTATCCAAGTAAGGTATGGGCAACTCAGAAACTTGTAACACAGCCCTGAATTCAGCACTAGCCTGAAAACTGGACTATGCTAGCTTAGACAGGTGGGAAACAAGAAATTTATTTATTTATTTTTTTGAAAAGATAAGGTAAAAACAGTAAAAAGTACACTTAAAACAGCTTTAAATGACTACAAGTGATCAGAAAAGGCTATCACACTTTAGTGCGTAGCCTACAACAGTTAAACAATTTATTTAAACAAAAAAAAAACTTTTTAAAAGTGCAGGCAGTCAAATAAGTACAATATGTGAAAAAAACAAGCTTTTAAATCACAATAAGTGCTGGAAAATCTGTGTTTAGGTGAAACACAGTTAAATACAGCAAGAAAATACAGAAAACTGATAATCACTCCAAAGATCTTGCTTTTTTCCCACTTTTCTGAGAGTTAAAAAAGTTTAGATACAGGCTTGCTGTTCCTGAACTGTTTGAAAGTTTCTGTGAGGCCATTTTTGCTTGGGCTGAAGGAGGGTCTCTGTGTTGATCAGTGGCACTGAATAACATTGAGCAGCTTCCCTGCCCCCCGTAGAGGTGGTTACTGACTTGAAACTGTAGTTTTATTGTCCGTTTTGGGTCTATTCCTGCTTCTTTCCAGCCCCTGCTATCAAGCACGCTTTTAACGTTTTTAGCCAATTAGCAAGGAGTTGCCACTAGAGCAGCATCGGGCAGCGTCGGTTAAACAAGGTTAAACTCTTTCTGGCTCCAGAAAGTCTGTTCTTCAATTTTTCCCTTAGAACTGCTCTGTTAGGAACCTAAACAGTTTACACCTTCACTAAAAAGTGCAGCACTTGTTCCAAATAGCTTTTTCTTCTCAAAAAGCTCAGCACTTGTCTTATAAGCATATCCCTTGTCTTATAAGCATTCTCTTTGCAGGTCAAGCACTCCTATATTATACAAATCTCTCACTAGCAAAACCCCCAGGAGTGCCCACTTCCTGCTAAGCCCACTACTTTTCTGTCTCATACCAACTCATAATTCTTTCTAGCATGTTGAAGGGTCAGATGCTGGCGTCCTCTCCTGCCCAGTTGGTGAATCTGGGAATTCTGAGACAATGTTACAATTGCCTCATGTACACGGACAACCCTCTCCTCCTCCCACGTAACACTAACACTTGTGAGAGATGCAGCTATTTAGCCAGACTGGAGGCTGAGCTCTCTCAACTCAGGACTGGCAAGACCAGGCAGGAGGAGAAGGCAACTACACACACCACAATACCAGTCTCACATAACTCAACCACACCACTGAATCAAACACATAAACACATTAAGACATACTGGAGGCTCTGCGTAAAAATTTACCTAAACAGCAGAGGCCTCCAAAGCAAACACCCAAGCAACTGCAAACTCAATACACCACACAAACAACACATAAACAACAAAATCAGTGTGCAAAGCAGTCACTGCCCTTAAGGCCAAATACAACACCAAACATACTTGTCATAGGTGACTCCATAGTCAGACACACTGACGCCCCTCACCAGACTGAGTAAGGAGAAGGTCACAGTAAGCTGCCTGTCGGGCGCTAGAATCCGCCACATAACGCAAGCACTCAGGTCTCTCAACAGCAGGTACAAGTACAACTCAGTCATTGTCCACGCTGGTGTCAACGACCTGAGACGTACCTCCTTGGACTACATGAAAAGAGACATTGAGGAGCTCTCTGATTATGTAGCCCAGGCAGGTATGACCCTGACCTTGAGCAGTATCCTACCTTCACCTAGAATGATGCCACAATACAGTGATAAGATGATCAGCTTTAATAATTGGCTTAAATTCTGGTGTCATTCAAAGGGGATCCAATGTCTGTCTGCCTGGGATGACATGCTGGACAAGCCACGCTACTTCGCAAGGGACGGCTTGCACCTGTCACCCCTAGGCTTCTGGATATTGGCAAAGGCTCTTGCCACCCCCATAGTGCCTTTTTAGGCAAGGCTCAAATTCTAAACCTACCACCCTAGAACACAAAAAAGGAAAAAAAAATAAGGGTAATGCTGCTCAATGCCAGAAGTCTCAATCTCAAGATGCACGCACTCAAGGCCCTTCTCAGTATGGAGAACATCTATGTCTGTGCTGTGACAGAAACCTGGTTCAAGGCTCCTGAGAGCACCCCAGCACTATCAGGTTTCACTTCATATCATGCGTTCCGGCCCCAAAATCCGGACAACACCAAGAAAGGAGGGGGGGGGGTCCATATTCATAAAGGACACCCACACCTCAAGGTTGGTGGCAACGCACGATGCATCGGAGACCATCCAGGTGCAATTAACCATAGGCAAGACTGCTCTGCAATTTGTAGCATGTTACAGGCCACCCTCTCAAACTCAGGAACCTCACATGGCCTTCCTGAAAACATTGGAGGGATAAATGTATCTCCAAACACCATCATACTAGGTGACTTCAACTACCCTAATATAGACTGGGAACACTACTCAAGCCCAAACACTCTAGCCTAAAGGTTCCTGGAGTTCATAAACTCAAATGCCATGGAACAACTAGTCACCATCCCCACAAGAGGAGAAAACATACTTGATCTCATCATCACGAACATGGGATCACAATGTTCAACACCGAAGTATACCCCTCACTGGTGAGATCAGATCATAAACTAATCTCGCTGGAGGTCCTCATCCTGCCCCACCTGAAATAAAAAAGACCACAGTGAAAACTTCTCAAAAGCCGACTTCACACTTCTAAAAACTAGTGTGGTCTCCTTTAAGGCCCCTGAGCCAGTGGTAAACATTACTCAAACTGCTGAATCACTTACAAATGCCTTCTACCAGCACCTACAGGACTGCATGGATCAGGCAATCCCAAACAAAACTAAGACTCTTTGTACCAAAGGCAAGCGTCCAGTCTGGTGGACCCCAGCCATAAACAAGCTCTACAACAAAAGGAGGAAGCTACTACAAGATAGAGCAAAATCCTTGAAAGGTAAGACACCTTTGATCATTATAAGTAAAAACTAAGAGCTCTCATAAAATCATCCAAGGCAAATTTTGAGAGAAAAATCGCCAAGGACTCAAAAGACAATCATAAGGCCTTCTTTAGCTATGTTAGAAACCTAGGAGGAAACTCCCAGATATGCTCAGAATTAGTTCAAAATGATGTGAAGATTACTGAACCTACACACATTGCCAACATACTGGCTGACAGGTTCAGTGCAAACTTCTCCCCAAGAGGAGAGATATCTATACCAGAGGATTGTAGCCCCCAAACATCTCCAATGCCCAGGTGAGAACTGCTCTCCAAGGCAAAAACACAGCATCCATGGGACCGGATGGTGTCCCTGGCTGTGTGCTCCACGAACTCAATGAGGAATTAAACCCGCAGTTAGGACAGCTGTTTAATCTTAGCCTCACCTCAGGATACGTACCCAAGGAGTGGCGCACGGCGACTGTGGTCCCACTTCACAAGGGCAGTGCCTCCACCGACCCTGGAAATTACCGTCCCATTAGCTTGACAAGCCTTATCTGCAAAGCCATGGAGAGGATCATAATGGAACTCATAAATAAAGACATAGGGAACTTGCAGACTTTGGATCCAACCCAGTTTGGCTTTGTCAAAGGCAGATCATGCCTTTTAAACTTGGTTGACTTTTTCAAGACAGTCACCAAGGCCATTGATGAGGGAAAGGCAGTCCATACAGCCTACCTCGACCTGACAAAGGCCTTCGACACAATACCGTACTCAGGTATCATCGAAAAACTCATCAGCTTGAATGTAAACCCATACATCACAAGATGGGTTGCAAACTGGCTAAGTGACAGAACCCACAGGGTCAGAGTTGCTGGAGCCATGTCAGACTCAAAGCCTGTCACAAGTGGTGTCCCACAGGGCTCAGTCCTGGGTCCACTCTTGTTCGGCATCTACTTTTCTGAAGTACAAGCAAACACAGGAGGGTTATGGCTGACAAAGTTTGCAGATGACTGCAAACTGGGCACCATAGTCGAAAACACATCTGACACATATATCCTTCAGAAGGGCCTCACAGAAACGGATAACTGGTGCCAGAGCCATGGCCTAAAGTTAAACACCAAGAAATGCATAGTCATACCCTTCGGGAAAAACAAGGTTACCCCTAGCTACCATATAGGTGGCAATCCACTGAGCACAGAAGAAGTCATCAGGGATCTGGGGACCCAGGTTGACAGTAGCCTTTCGTTTGACACTCATGTTGCTAAAGTAGTTAGGAAAACCTTCTACATTGCTCACCTGATCATGAAGGGATTCACATCTAGATCAAGGGAGGTCATCGTCCCCCTGTACTCATCACTCATTAGACCTATGATTGAGTACAATGCCCCATTCGGAATGTATCTGACCCGACACCTGCAGCGCTGGAAAGGCCCCAAAAGTTCCCCACCAAAAGGATAAAGGGTCTCAAAAATATGTCTTATGCTACCCGACTGAAAGAACTCCAGCTCTATTCAGTCTCATACCGCTTGCTCAGAGGTGACCTGTGCCTGACATATAAGGCCATGTCAAACCCAGATTTGATGAATATGCTTCACCTCAAAAAATCTAGATCCCTCAGAACCACAAGGGCGGGAGACTTAAACCTTGACACGGTTATTAATAGAACGTGCTGGAGGGACAGATTCATCACCCAGAGACTCCCTATGCTGTGGAACAAAATCCCGGTACATGTGAGGCAGAGCACCTCGCTGGCCTTGTTCAAGAGGAATCTTGACCAATAGATGGGAGATCGCAGATATACCCCAAGAATTACTTTAGTGTCACTGCTTGACAGAGGCACAGCAAAATAATAGGCATAGTTTTATTCAAACTAAAGGGGTGGCGAAAGCCACATAACTATGGGCTAGGCTTATAAATGCCCTTGGGCAGATAGCCTAGTATGAACCTATGAACCTATGAACCTAAGTCTCTCTTTTAAGTTAGAAGGCTTATATCAGTTTAAGGCTTTCTAGTGCTTTCCAGTTGGTTAGTTACAGGAAAGAGATGGACAATTTCCCGAATGGTCAATAAACTACAATTCCTGAGCCAAGAACCACTCCTCTTGTGGTAGACAGGCTACCTAGTACTTACCACTCCCACTGATAAGCTAGAAGGCTGCACTCCAACACAAAGGCTTGGGGTGCTCAGAAGCTTAAAAACAGTCCTGGATACAGCAAATTTGTACCTGGACTAGACTAGTTACGAGAAAGGTGGGATCAAGCACAAACATGGGCTTTAAAACCAGAAAGTTGAGAGAGAGATGGAAAAAAACACTGCCCAAACGGCCAAAAAACTACAATTTCTGGGCCAGAACCACTCCTCTTGTGTTTGATAGGCTACTTAGTGCTTACCACTCCCACTGATAAGCTAGAAGACTTCCCTCCAACACAGAAAGGCTTGTGGGGCTCAGAAGCTTATCAACAGTCCTGGATACAGCAACTCTGTATCTGGACTAGGCTAGTAAAAGGAAAGGTGGGAAACAAGCACAAGTGCGGCTTTTAAACCAGAAAGTTGAAAAAGATGGGAAAAAACTGCCCAAACGGCTAGTAGCTACAATTTCAGGGCCAGGAACCACTCCTCTTGTGGTAGATAGGCTACCTAATGCTTACCACTCCCACTGATAAGCTAGAAGGTTTCCCTCCGACACAGAAAGGCTTGAGGGGCTCAGAAGCTTACAAAGAATCCTGGATACAGCAAATCTGTACCTGTACTAGTCCAGTTACAGAAAAGGTGGGGAACAAGCACAAATGCAGGCTTTTAAGCCAGGAAGTTGAAAGAGATGGAAAACTGCATAAACGGCCAATAAACTACAATTTATTGGCCAAAATCCACTCTTCCTGTGGTAGATAGGCTACCTAATGCTTACCACTCCAACTGATAAGCTAGAAGGCTTCCCTCCAACACAGAAAGGCTTGGGGGGGAGGGCTCAGAACAAAGAGTCCTGGATACAGCAAATCTGTACCTGGACTAGACTAGTAAAAGGAAAGGCAGGAAACAAGCACAAACACAGGCTTTTGAATCAGAAGGTTGAAAGAGATGGAAAAGCTTCCCAAACGGCCAATAAACTATAATTTCTGTGCCAGTAACCTCTTCTCCTGTGGTAAATAGGCTACCTAGTGCTTACCACTCCCACTGATAAGCTAGAAGGCTTCCCTCCAACATAGAAAGGCTTGGGGGGCTCAGGACCTTACAAAAAGATACAGCAAGTCTGTATCTGGACTAGATAAGTTACAGGAAAGGCAGGAATTTTTTTTTTATTTACAAAAAGCAGCTAAAACAGCAGTAAATACAATTCAAATGCAGTGCAGGCTAGCACACGTATATCAATATTACAGCAAATACAGTTTAATTAAATGCAATTAAATTAACAAATGACAAAAAACAAGTGCAGAAGGCATTAAATTAGAAGGCTACTAAAAGCAGTAAGTGCAGAGTAAGAACAACTGAACAGATAACAATCCGCAGAACAGCAACTAAGAGTTACAGTAAGAGCAGCTGAATATATATATATATATATATATATATATATATATATATATATATATGGATTCACTTTATAACCTCGAAATGCTGAAATATCGAATTTGAGTATCTCGAGACTATAAAACCCAATCCATAAAACACCGACAAACAAAAACCGCGAAACCACATAACCGAAAACACTGCACACACTACACTAAACATACGACACAACACCCACATCACAACATAAACAAAATAAAACACACATACACAACCCACACCCCCCCCTACTTATATATACTAACTCCGAGATCGCACAAACACAACACAAAAGCTCACTCAAACACGTACATTCTCCAATCCCTCACACACACTCTAACTCCCACTCAAAACCCTTACAAAACTCTCACTTACCTGACATAACAGCTACATCCACACACGGCACCGTGCACTACCAAAACACAAACCCGGACATTACATAGCGCAACTTCATAACCGCAAATTCGACATATATTCGACATATGTGAAATTCGCGATTATGAATGTTCACTATTTCACACATTCGACTTTATAGCTTCGAGATACTGAAATTATTATTATTTTTTTTTAGTTCTTTTATACATTGGAGCCAACAAACAAATCCTTTCTGTTCCCAGGAATTAATAATTTCTCTATATATTTTATGTGGAAAGTTCTTTGTGACTAGCTAGAAGTCTAAACCTCAAAATGCACTCTCTCGAGGCACTCCTAAAAATGGAGAACATCGATATCTGTGCAGTGACCTGGTTCAAGGCTCCAGACAGCACCCCTGCAAGACCAGGCTACAATTCTTACCACACTTTTCAGCCACAAAACCAAGACCGAAACAGAAAAGGTGGAGGAGTGTCCATATTCACCAAGAATATTCACACCTCCAAGCTAGTTGCCCAACACAATGCATCTGAAATTCTCTAGGTGCAACTAACACTAGGTAAGACTGCAATCCAAATTGTAGCTTGCTACAGATCCCCCACCATACCCCAAGATTCTCACTACACCTTCCTAAACCTACTGGGAAATATTAAGATACAACCAAACACCGTAATACTAGGTGATTTCAACTACCCTGCCATTAATTGGGAAAACTACTAGGGTACCAACTCCTTTTACCAACAGTTTTTGGAATTCATAAATTCCAATGCCCTGGATCAACTAATCCATTGCCCCACCAGGGGCTCCAATATCCTAGACCTGGTCATTACCAACATGGGAGATAGATGCTCCACACCAGTGGTCACCCACTCATTGGTCAGGTCTGACCATAAGCAAATCACCCTTGACATCCACATCCCACCCCCACCCGCCAGTAAGGAAACCTCCTTAAAAAATTTTTCCAAAGCCAACTTCATGCTACTGAAGTCAAAAGTGACAAACTTCACAACACCCACCCAGACAGGATCTGGAAGTTCGACTGCAGAATCCTACACTAAGGCACTGTACGAGCACATCCACTCGTGCATGAATCGTGCCATTCCAAATAGAACCAAGATGCTCTTCTCCAAAACAAGGAAGCCAATCTGGTGGTCCCCTGCTATAAACAAACTATACAACAGAAGGAAGAAACTGATGCAGAAAAGAGGAAAATCCCAGGATGCAAAAAACTCCCTCAACAGCCTCAGTAAGAAGCTGAGATCCCTCATAAAATCCTCAAAAGCTAGTTACAAAAATAAAATTGCCAAAGAGTACAGCATCCATGGGACCAGATGACATCCCAGGCTGTGTACTACATGAACTACAAAATGAATTGGCACCCCACCTAAGTGTCATGTTTAATCATAGCCTCACCTCAGGCTTCATGCCCACTGAGTGGCGCACAGCTACAGTTATTCCGCTCCACAAGGGAGGATCCACCTTGGATCCCAGGAACTACCGTCCCATCAGTCTGACAAGCCTGATCTGCAAGGGCATGGAACGCATTATCATGGAACTTATAAACAAAGACATTGGCAACCTCCAGACACTGGACCCCACCCAGTTTGCGTTTGTGAAGGGCCGATCTTGTCTCCTGAATCTGATTGACTTCTTTGAATCGGTCTCCAGAGCTGTGGACGAGGGTAAGGAGGTCCACACAGCCTATCTGCACCTCACCAAGGCCTTCAACACCATCCCCCACTCTGGAATCATAGATAAACTTACTAAGCTGGGCATAAATTCCTACGTCACTCGATGGGTTGCCAACTGGCTTACTGACAGAACCCAGACTGTAAAAGTAGCCGACTCCAAATCCAGCTCCAGACAAGTGATAAGTGGAGTACATCAGGGTTCAGTCCTGGGACCACTCTTGTTTGGAATCTACTTCTCTGAAGTACAGGCCAACACTAAGGGACTCTGGCTAATAAAGTTTGCAGATGACTGCAAACTGGAGCCATTATTGAATCCCCAAATGATGTGGATATTCTACAAAAGTGCCTTACAGAAACTGATGCCTGGTGCCAGAGCCATGGGATCAAGCTTAATGCCAAGAAATGTATAGTTATCCCCTTTGGAAAAAACAGGTACCTATGAACTACCACATAGGTGGCAGGGCACTAAACATCGAAAGTGTGATGAGAGACTTAGGGACACAAGTGGACAGTGGTCTCACTTTTGATAACCACATCACCACAACAGTCAGGAAATCCTTCTGCGTGGCACACCTCATCACTAAGGGCTTTTCATCCAGGAAAAAGGAGGTCATTGTCCCACTGTACTCATCGCTCATTAGACCCATTATAGAGTATAATGCCCCATTTGGTATGTACCTCATAAGACATCTGCAACAGCTGGAAAGGCCACAGAAATACCTCACTAAAAGAATCACAGGCCTAAAGCAGATACCATATGCTGACCGTCTAAAAAAAACTCCAGCTATACTCTGTGGCATATCGTCTACTCAGAGGCAATCACTGCTTAACATACAAGGCCATGTCAAACTCTGAGCTGTTGGACATGCTCCACTTAAAGAAATCCCAATCCATCAGAGCCACATGCTCCAGGGATCTAAACCTTATCACAATGAACAAACATGCTGGAAGGATAGGTTCCTGACACAGAGACTCCCCATACTCTGGAAAAGACTGTCCATACATGTCAAGCAGAGCACCTCATTGGCCCTCTTCAAAAGGAACCTTGATGATTGGATGGGAGATAGGAAATTCACCCCGGGGATCATGTCAGTCGCCCTGCTAGACAGGGACCCAGAGAAGTAAATATTGTGGGAAAAAATTTCCAGGGAATTGTTATGGCTAGGCTTGCATAGGCCTTAGGGCCGATAGCCTAGTACCAACCTATGAACCTATGGACTATAAATGGTATTAAACGATCAAACCAGATTTTTAAATCTATATTTGCATTAATAATTTTCCTAAATGAGTCAATGTAATAATTAATCGTATGAGTTTTAGTGGGTTTGCATGTTGTTGTTGTTTTTCTTTTGGCTTTTCCTGGTTAGGGGTCGCCACAGGGGAACTCCGGTCCACTAATGATTGGTAGTTGATTTTTACTGTGCCGAGGTGCCTCCCAACCTTCAATGAAGGCACGCCCATTCACGCATGTCTTTTGAATGCCACTCGACCATGAGGTGGACATGCAGACTCCACACAGAAGGTACTCCAGCCAAGAATCAAACGGGAGAACCTCTTGCTGTTAGGTGACAACACTACCGCTGCACCACTGTGGCTTATATTGCATACTAATACATAATATGTGCCATGGCAAATTGTTTTTATCTGTTATTTGAAATTTTTTTTGTACATCAGATTCATTTATTGATATTACAGTTAGCAATTCTTTCTAATTTGCAGAGTAATTTTGACTTATCCAGTCTGATATTGTTTTAGATATTGATGCTTTTATATACGTTTCTATATCAGGAAAGTTTAATCCTCTCTGTTTCCAAGGTCTGATATTATGTATTCAAGCTATTCTGCTTTTTTTTGGCAGGGGTCCATAAAAAATGTATTAGACATGAATTTATTTCTATAAGTATATTCCTTTCTGGTAACAGTTGTATTGCCAAGGCTATGTATAGGATCTTGGGCAGTAAAACCATTTTTATTAACTGTAGTCTATCTTCGAATGTTAATATTATTTGGTTCCATTGCTATCCATAAATCATAGTGCAGGAGTCCTTAGCAGAAAATCTAGGAATAGAGCTTCAAGTATGTCTTGGTGTATATGGGTATTTAGCCAATGGACTTCTCATTTAGAAATGTCTGTGGTTTCTTTAGCCAAATGCAGTGTTTGAATAGATACATACAAAAAGGTTTTATGTAATGATACAGCAAACACTCAAAATACTGAACAGAAAAAGGAAAAAAAAAGCAAACAAAATATATTTTTACACTGAATATCAAAATAAAAAGCACCATAAAGATATCACTAATCAGTGCTAATGATGCACACAAACCACATGAAATCTTATTGGATGGAAATTGGGAAATAGTGCAAATGGTTCAGTACATTTTTCTCAGACTCATCAATATTTATTCTGATGTCTGAGGTTCATGAGGCTCTTTGATCATGTCATTTCCACAACATATCAGTTTCTTATGAAATAACTGCACACTGAATTGGCCCATACAGTGCTGGCATATGTATCTACAGTAAGGTGTTTAAAATCAGCCTATTGTAGATGTTTGAAACAGCATGACATGGCTGTTTATTTATACTGACCATTACATTTTCTGTTTCAGATGCTGACTATACAGTTATGAATATCATCAGGCTCAGCCTTGGCTTTGTCGTTGTTCTCTGGATGATTATTTTAGTAGCAGAAACAAGATGCTAACACAGACAGTGTGGACCTGTGTCACAGTCTCAGGCCGGAAGAAACAGTCCTGCATTAATATTCTAATGAAATCTATTGATGTTCTTATTCACTCTCTGCATGCCTTTCCTCTTCTCCATATGAAAACACCAAGATATTTTACACTGAACAGACCCATAAATTATCTATTGCATGTGAAAAAGAGTTAGCCTTCTGTTGTGCATTTTAAATAATGAATAGGTCAGTGAAATCCTTACACAAGGTTTCACACATCTCGCTGATGACTCATGCCATCATCTAAAAAAAATGTGTCCCATGAAAGGTGCAAATGACATGAAACAAGTCATAATCTAGTTTGGAACATAAGACCCTCCCTGTGACAGTTCCATCACAACCTTCCAGCATCATGCAGATGTAACACAGCAATAAGCACTCACATTTATCTCACACCCAAACAGCATCATGAGGATGTAATGCAACAATAAGCACTCACATTTATCTCACACTCCATTAGCATCACAAGGATGTAATGCAACAATACGCACTCACATTTTCTCACACCCCATCACATCATGAGGAAGTAATATAACAATAAACACTCACATTTATCTCATACACCATCAGCACAATGCAGATGTAATGCAACAATAAGCACTAACATTTGTCTCACACCACATCAGCATCACGAGAATTTAATGCAACAATAAGCACTCACATTTATCACAAACCCCATCAGCATCATGCGGATGTGATGCAACAATAGGCACTCACATTTATCTCACACCCCATCATCAACATGAGCATGTAATGCAACACAAAGCACTCACGTGTCTCACACCCCATCAGCAACATGAGCATGTAATGCAACAATAAGCACTCACATTTATCTGGCACTCTGTCAGCATCATGAGGATGCAATGCAACAATACGCAATCACATTTATCTCACACTTTATCAGCATCATGAGAATGTAATGCAACAATAAGCACTCACATTTACCTCACACACCATCAGCATCATGAGGATGTAATGCAACAATAAGCACTCCCATTTATCTCACACTCTATCAGCATCATGAGGGTGTAATGCAACAATAAGCACTCACATTTATCTCACCCCCCCATCAGCATCATGAGGATGTAATGCAGCAATAAACACTCACATTTATCACACACCCCATCAGCATCATGGGGATGTAAGGCAACAATGAGCACTCACATTTATCTCACACCCCATCAGCATCATAAGGATGTAATGCAGCAATAAGCACTCACATTTATCTCACCCCCATGAGCATCATGAGAATGTAATGCAGCAATAAGCACTCCCATTTATCTCACACCCCATCAGCATCATGAGGATGTAATGCAACAATAAGCACTCTCATTTATCACACACCCCATAAGCATCATGAGGATGCAAGGCAACAATGAGAGCTCACATTTATCTCACACCCCATCAGCATAATGAGGATGTAATGCATCAATAAGCACTCACATTTATCTCACACCCCATCATCATCACGAGGATGTAATGCAACAATAAGCACTCACATTTATTTGACACCCCATCAGCTTCATAAGGATGTAATGCAAGAATAAGCACTCACATTTATCTCACACCCCTTTAGTATCATGAAGATGTAATGCAGAAATAACCACTCACATTGATTTCACACCCCCATTAGCATCATGAGAATGTAATGCAGCAATATCTACTCACATTTATCTCACACCCCATCAGCCTCATGAGGATGCAATGCAGCAATAAACACTCACATTTATCTCACACCCTGGGAAGACTGGTAGAGATGGGTCAAATAGAATTTGGTACATAATTCTATCATTTGTAAATACTGTGAAAAGTTGAACTTAAAACAATGTGGCAACATTGCCATCTGCTGTAAAGAAAGCTAAGTCAAGCATTTCTTGTTGGTCCTTTGAAATTAAAATTATTTGATCACTGCCTTTCATGTTAACAATTCAGCTCCGGCTGGGCTAGATAAAGTAAATGACCAGAATTTACATTTGGAATGTCCTTTATTGCTCTGTGTAAAATAATGTAAATGCAGTTTCTGTCAGCCTGGGAACACCAGGAAGGTGTAAAATATGATGTAATGTTTAGCAGAACTGGAGTTTCAATTTAAACAGTGAGAACCAGAGATTATTAAGCATTTTTGTCTGACTATCCAAATCACAGCACTGCCTGTTGCTCTATGTAAGTAAGTTATTTTAGAAGTGTGTTTTCTTGTAGATAGCTAGAAGCTAGAAATATTAGACTAAGTGTTTTTCTGTGATATCAGAACTGTACTACTGATTTATTTTAAGTATTTCTGTGTGATCTCTGAACTTTTGACTAGCACTGACTGTGTAGTAGAAAGTTTTGTCTTGTGGTTTTAATAATTTATTATTAAATATTTTAAAACCTTTTAACTGTGGCTGGTTTGTGTAGAGATAATTTAAGCTCTTTAGAGTACTTGTATGCCTTTGGTAAAATTGTACAAAGCCACTCCTGTAGCTTTAGCCCTGGGCTATGCTACCAATTGGATAATAATATTGCACAGCAATAATTGGACACCCTTTTAAGGGTGTTTGGGTAGCTGATAAGTATTAGCTGGGTGTTGTCAGTAATTACTACCGTATAGACTGGGTAAAAGAGGCACAGCTGGAGAACCTGTGCCAGCCTTCCCAAGGCGTGTCTGTGTGGTTGTATAAACTCTTATCTCAAAGTGTGTGTGTGTCAGCTACTTGAGCAGGGACATGAAGCACTGGTTGGACAGAGAGGGTGCTGGAGATTTTAGCTTGGTTGAGAGCTAGACCCGATAGCTGTGCCAGTGGGGAGTCTAATTGGGGACCTGGGGAGCGAACAGCCCTGGACTGACTGTAACCTCTGTGTGCTCTTAAGGGAAGCTGCACTTTTGTAGATAGCTAGAAGCTAGAAATATTAGACTAAATGTTTTTCTGTGATATCAGAACTGTACTACTGATTTATTTTAAGTATTTCTGTGCAATCTCTGAACTTTTGACTAACACTGACTGTGTAGTAGAAAGTTTTGTCTTGTCATTTTAATAATTTATTATTAAATATTTTAAAACCTTTTAACTGTGGCTGGTTTGTGTATTTCTATTTATTTATTTTATTTATTTTACATTTGTTGACCAGGATAGTCCGACTGGATGCATGTCCATTTTCAGCGGAGGCCTGGGGAGAAAAGCTCCAAGGGTAAGCAGATACAGCATTACATAATACCAGCATTACATATTACAAACAGACTATTTACAGAGATTACATAAGTAAGCAAGTTAAACAAGTTCCACAGGTTACAGTTAATCCTGAGCACAAGTCAGGATTAAATTAAATTACACAGTAAACTGGTTAACATATTTTTACACATTCTAGAGAGAGTTAGCCAGGCTTGATACATTGACATAGCCAGTTAAGTGACAAATGTTGTTTGAATCTAGTTTTAAATTGACCTAAGGTGGAAAGTAAGGTAATATCAGCTGGAAGAGAGTTCCAGGATCTACTTACAGAGTTTGCAAAGAGAGAGTCACCGGCTGTGTTATTAATTTTGCTAGTCTGAATTAGTAGTTTGTTAGAGGATCAAAGCGGTCTAGGATTGTTATAGGGGGTGATAATATTTTTAAGTACAGGAGTATTGTCTGGATTATAGAGGATTTTATAGGCCATAATCAGTTGGTTATACTGGATTAGGCTGGGTAGTTCAAGCCACCCAAGCTGATTTAGATTGATGCAATGATGTGTCCTAAAAGGCAGCCCAATGGCAAACCTGGCAATGTGGTTGTAGCAAATTGAGAGTTTGTTAAGGACAGTCTTGCTTAAATTTGAGAGTAGAGGGGATGCATACAGAAGGGTTGAAAGAAGGTGAGACCGAGCTATGGCAATTTTAGCTGGAGGGGTTAGGAAGGCTTTTATTGTGTAAAGTGACCCTAGTTTTTTATTGATGGTTTTGATAGTTTGGTTAACATGTAGGTCAAATTTTAGATTATTGTCTATGATGACACCTAATAATTTTGTAGATGGGTCAAGGGAAAATTATTGTGCCATCATTTGATTTTATAGTAAAGGTGAAAGCGGTAGACCTATGTGTTGGTGAAAATAACAGCATTTTAGTTTTTTTGGGATTTAGGATCAGACGATTTTCAGAAAGCCAGTTTTCTTTTGTATTAAAGGTGGTCTGGGTAGCTGACCATAACTCTACTGGAGATGTGGCTGAGCAAATCAGAGTAGAGTCATCAGCATATTGGATACAGCTGACTTTTGGGATGACAGTATAAAGGTTGTTAATGAAGATGGAGAACAGCAAGGGCCCTAGTATAGAGTCTTGTGGTACTCCAAGGGTGTTGTGTAAAGATAATTTAAGCACTTTAGAGTACTTGTATGCCTTTGGTAAAATTTATTATCCTTTCCTCATATATGAGACACCCTCTCTGGTGTGAGTGGTGAGGACTGAGGCTGCTTGGTTGCTGGGCCAGGGCACAGGCATCACATTTGTGAGTGCATCTCATATATAAGGAAAGGATAACAGTGTCATGCAGATGTAATGCAACAGTAAGCACTCACATTTATCTCACACCCCATCAGCAACATGAGCATGTAATGCAGAAATTATTAGCCACTTTTACCTCACCCCCATCAGGGTCATGAGGGTGTAATGCAACAATAAGCACTCACATTTATCTCACACCCCATCAGCATCATAAGGATGTAAGGCAACAATAAACACTCACATTTATCTCACACATCATAAGCATCATGAGGATGTAATACAATCATAAGCACTCACATTTATCTTACACCCCATCAGCATCATAAGGATGTAACTCAACAATAAGCACTCACATTTATCTCACCCCCATCAGCATCATGAGGATGTAATGCAGTAATAAGCACTCACATTTATCTCACACCCCATCAGCATCATGAAGGACATAATGCAACAATAAGCACTCACATTTATCTGACACCTCATCAGCATCATGAGGATATAATGAAGCAATAAGCACTCACATTTATCTCCCACCCCTTTAGTATCCTGAAGATGTAATGCATCAATAACCAATCTCATTTATCTCACACCCCCATCAGCATCATAAGAATGTAATGCTGCAATATCTACTCACATTAATCTCACACTTCATCAGCATCATGAGGATGCAATACAACAATAAATACTCACATTTATCTCACACCCCATCACATCATGAGGATGTAATACAGCAATAAGCACTCCTATTTATCTCACACCCCATCAGCATCATAAGGATGTAATACAACAATAAGCACTCACGTTTATCTCACACCCCATCAGCATCATGCAAATGTAACACAACAATAAACACTCATATTTATCTCCCACCCCATCAGAATCATGAAGATGTAATGCAACAATAAACACTCAATTTTATGTCACATTCTGTTAGTGTTAAGTACATGTAATGTGATGATAAGTACTCACTCATATGTTGCACAATCCCACAGTCATACATTTGTAACACAGCAATAATAACTCACATTTTGTCACACCCTGTCAGCATTGAGTAGATATAATGTAGTGATAAGTACTCACACATCTGTTACACCATATCATCATCAGGCAGATGTAACACAGCAATAGACAATCAAATTGATGTCACATTCTGCCAGCGTTAAGTAGATTTAATGCAGTGATAAGTACTCACACTTATGTTGTACCATGCCAGCATCATGCAGATGTAATACAATATGCACTCACATTCACGTCACATCCTGATAGTGTTATGTAGATGTAATGTGGTAATCATGAGGATGTAATGCAACAATAAGAACTCACATTTATCACACCCCCATCAGCATCCTGAGGATGAAATGCAACAATAAACACTGACATTTGTCTCACACCCTATTAGCATCATAAGGATGTTATGCAACAATAAGCACTCACATTTATCTCACCCCCATCAGCAACATGTGGATGTACCGCAAGACCATCAGCATAATGAAGATGTATTTTAACAATAGGCACTCACATTTATATCACACCCCATCAGAAACATGAAATGTAAAGCAACAATAAGCACTCATATTTATCTCACACCCTGTCATCATCATGAGGATGTAATGCAACAATAATAAGACTCATTTATCACACCCCAAATAAGCATCAAAAGGTTGTAATACATCAATAAGCACTCACATGTATCTCCCACCCCATCAGCATCATGAGGATGTAAGGCAACAATAAACATTCTCATTTATCACAGACCCCATCAGCATCATTAGGATGTAATGCAGCAATATGCATTCACATTTATCTGGCACCCCATCAGCATCATAAGGATGTAATGCAACAATAAACACTCACATTTATCTCACACCTTCATCGGCATCATAAGGATGTAATGTAGAAATAAGCACTCATATTTATCTCACCCCCATCAGCATTCTGAGGATGTAATGCAGCAATAAGCACTCACATTTATCCAAACCTGATCAGGAACAGAAGCACATAACGGAACAATAATGCAACAATAAGCACTCATAGTTTTCTGACACCCCATCAGCATCATGAGCATGTAATGCAACAATAAGCACTCACATTTAACTCACATCTCAACAGTATCATGAGGATGTAATGCAGCAATAAGCACTAACATTTATCACACACCCCTTTAGTATCATGAAGACGTAACACAGGAATAACCACTCACATTTACCTCACACCCCATTAGCATCATGCAAAATTAACACAGCAATAAACACTCACATTTATCACCCACCCCATCAGCATCATGAAGATGTAATGCAACAATAAACACTCAAATTTATGTCACATCCTGTTAGTGTTAAGTACATGTAATGTGATGATAAGTACTAACACATATGTTGCACAAACCATTATGCATTTGCAATACAGCAATAACTCACATTATGTCATACCCTGTCAGCATTAAGCAGATGTAATGTAGCGATAAGTACCCACACTTCTGTTGCACTATATCACCATCATGCAGATGTAACACAGAAATAGACACTCAAATGTATGCCACATTCTGTCAGAGTTACATAGGTGTAATGCACTGACAAATACTCACACTTATGTTGTACCATGTTACAATCACGCAGATATAGTACAATATGCACTCACATTCAAGTCACATCCTGATAGTGTTAACAAGATGTAATGTGGTGATAAGTACTCACACTTACATTGCCCCATGCAGCAATATGCACTGACATTTATCTCACACCCCATCAGCATCATGAAGACCTGATGCAAAAATAAGCATTCACATTTATCTCACACCCTGTCAGATACATGAGGATATAATGCAGCAATAAGCACTCACAGTTATCTCACACCCCCATCAGCATCATGAGGATGTAATGGAACAATAAGCACTAACATTTATCTCACACCCCATCAGCATCATGAGGATGTAAAACAGCAATAAGCACTCACATTTACCTCACACCCTATCAAGATCATGAGAATGTAATGCAACAATAAGCACTCACAATTGTCTCACATCCCATCAGCATCATGAGTATGTAATGCAGCAATAAGCACTCACATTTATCTCACACCCCATCACATCATGAGGATGTAATGCAACAATAAACACTCACATTTATCTTACACCCCATCAGCATCATAAACATGTAATGCAACAACATGCACTCACATTTATCTCACCCCCTTCAGTAACATGTGGATGTAGCACAAGAATAAGCATTCACATGTATCTCACACCTCATCACATCATCAGGATGTAATGCAACAATAAGCACTCACATTTATCTCACACCCCATTAGGTGTAATGCAATAATAAGCAGTCTCATTTACCTGACACCCCATCAGCATCATGAGAATGTAAAGCAACAATAAGCACTTACAATTATCTCACACCCCATCAGCATCATGTGTATGTAATGCAACAATAAGCACTCACATTTATCTCACACCCCATCAGCATCATGAGGATGTACGTCAAAAATAAACATTCTCATTTATCACAGAGCCCATCAACATCATGAGGACGCAATGCAACAATAAGCACTCATATTTATCTCACCCTCATCAGCATCATGAGGATGTAATGCAGCAGTAAGAACTCAAGTTTATCAAAACCCGAACAGTAACATGAGCACGTAATGGAACAATAATGCAACAAGCACTCATATTTTTCTGATACCCCATCAGCATCATAAGGATATAATGCAACAATCCTCACATACATTTATCTCACACCCCTGTTGGCATCATGAGTATGTAATGCAGCAATAAGCATTCATATTTATCTCACCATCATCAGCATTATGAGGATGTAATGCAACAATAAGCACTCACATTCATCTCACACCCCATCAGCATCATGAGGATATAATGCAACAATAAGAACTCACCTTTATCTTGCACCTCATCAGCATCATAAGGATGTAATGCAGCAATAAACACTCACATTTATCACACACCCCTTTTGTATCATAAAGATGCAATGCAGGAATAACCACTCACATTTATCTCACACCCCTGTCGGCATGATGAGGATGTAATGTAGCAATACACACTCACATTTATTTCACACCTCATCAGCATCATGAGGATGTCATGCAGCAATAAACACTCACATTTATCTAACAACCCATCACATCATGAGGATGTAATGCAGTAAAAAGCACTCACATATTTTTCACCCCCTTCAACATCATGAAGATATAATGCAACAATAAACACTCACATTTATCTCACCCCTATCAGAAAAATGTCGATGTAGTGCAAGAAAAACCTCTCACATTTATCTTACACCCCATCACATCATGAGTATGTAAAGCAATAATAAGCAGTCACATTTATCTCACACCCATCAGCATCATGAGAATGAAATGCAAAAATAAACACATTTATTGTATACTCCATCAGCATCATGAGAATGTAATGCAACAATAAAAACTCACATTTATCTCACCCCCTATCAGTATCATGAGGATGTAATACAACAATACGCACTCACATTTATCTCACACCCTATTAGCATCATAATGATGTAATGCAACAATAAGCACCCACATTTATCTCACCCCTATCAGTAACATGTGGATGTAGCACAAGAATAAGCTCCCACATTTGTCTCACACCCCATCACATCATGAGGATCTAATGCAACAGTAAGCACTCACATTTATTTCACACTCCATCAGCATCATGAAGATGTAATACAAAAATAAACACTCACAATTATTTCACACCTCATCACATTATGAGGATGTAATGCAACAATAAGCACACACATTTATTTCACCCCCAGCAGCATCATGAGGATGTATTATAACAATACATTTATATGACACCCCATCAGCATCATGAGGATATAATGGAACAATAGGCCCTCACATTTATCTCACAAGCCTTTAGAAACATGAGCATGTAAAGCAACGATAAGCAGTCACATTTATCTCACACCCTCATCGGCATCATGAGGATATAATGCACCAATAAGCACTCATGTTTACCCAAACCCTATCAGGAACATGAGCAAGTAACAGAACAATAATGCAACAATAAGCACTCATATTTTTCTGACACCCCATCAGCATCATAAGGATATAATGCAACAATCAGCACATACATTTAAATCACACCCCTGCCTGCATCATGAGTATGTAATGCAGCAATAAGCACTCATATTTATCTCACACCCCATCAGCATTTTAAGGATATAATGCAACAATAAGAACTCACATTTATCTCACACCCCATCAGCATCATGCAAATGTAACACAGCAATAAACACTCACATTTATCTTCCACTTCATCGGAATCATAAAGATGTAATGCAGCCATAAGCACTTAAATTTATGTCACATCCTGTTAGTGTTAACTACATGTAATGTGATGATAAGTACTAAAACATGTTCCACAATCTCACTGTAATGCATTTGCAACACAGTAATAAAAATTCACATTATGTCATACCATGTCAGCATTAAGCAGATGTAATGTAGTCATAAGTACCCACACTTCTGTTGCATCATTTCACCATTATGCAGATGTAACACAGCAATAGACATTCAAATTTATGTCACATTCAGTAAGCGTTACATAGATGTAATGCAGTCATAAGTACTCACACTTATGTTGTACCATGCCACCATCATGCAGATGTAATACAATATGCACTCACATGCATGGCACATCCTGTTATTGTTAACTAGATGTAATGTGGTGAAACGTATTCACACTTACATTGCACCACGCAGCAATATGCACTGACATTTATCTCACACCCCATCTGCATCATGAAGACTTGATGCAATGATAAGCATTCACATTTATCTCACACCCCATCAGCATCATGAGGATGTAATGCAGCAATAAGCACTCACATTTATCTCACACCCCATGAAATCATGAGGATGTAATACACCAATAAGCACTCACATTTACCTCACACCCTATTTGCATCATAAGGATGTAATGCAACAATAAGCACTAACATTTATCTCAGCCCCATCAGCAACATGTGGATGTAGCACAAGAATAAGCACTCTCATTTATCTCACACCCCATCAGCATCATGAAGATGTAATGCAGCAATAAGCACTCACATTTAGCTCACACCCCATCAGCATAATGAGGCTGTAATACAACAATAAGCACTCATATTTATCTCATGCCCCATCAGCATTGTGCACATGTAATGCAAGAATAAGAACTCACATTTATCTCACAGCTGATCAGCATCATGAGGATGTAATGCAACAATAAGCACTCACATTTATCTCACACGCTAATAATGTCCTGCATATGTAATGCATCAGAAAGCACTCAAATGTATCTCACTTCCCATCAGCATCAGGAGGATGTAACGCAGCAATAACCACTTACATTTATTTCACAAAGCAGTAGCATCATGACAATGTAATGCAACAATAAGCAGTCACATTTATCTCACGCCCAATCAGCATCCTGAGGCTGTACTGCCATAATAAGCACTCACATTTACCTCACACCCCATCAGCATCATGAGGATATAATGCAGCAATTACCAGTCACATTTATCTCAAGCCCATCAGCAACAGGAGGATGTAATGCAACAATAATTCAACAATAAGCAGGCACATTTATCTCATACCTATCAGCAATATGAGGATGTACTGTAACAATAAGCACTAACATTTATCTCACACCCGATCAGCATCATGAGGATGTAATAAAACAATAAGTACTCACATTTATGTCACACCTCATCAGCATCATGATGATGTAATGCAGCAATTAGCACTCACATTTATCTCACACCTCATCACATCATAAGGATGTACTTCAACAATAAGCACTCACATTTGTCTCACACCCTAAAAGAGTCCTGCAGATGTAATGCAAAAGTAAGCTCTCAAATTTATCTCACTTCCCATCAGCGTCATGAGAATGTAATGCAACAATAAGCAGTCTCATTTATCTCATGCCCTATCAACATCCTGAGGCTGTACTGCTGTAATAAGCATTCACATTTATCTCAACCCCATCAGCAACAGGAGGATGTAATGCAACAATAATTCAACAATAAGCCCTCACATTTATCTCATACCTATCAGCAACATGAGGATGTAATGTAGCAATAAGCACTAACATTTATCTCACACCCTAAATGTGTCCTGCAGATGTAATGCAAAAGTAAGCACTCAAATTTATCTCACTTCCCATCAGCATCATAGGTTCATAGGTTCATAGGTTGGTACTTGGCTATCGGCCCTAGGGCCTATGCAAGCCTAGCCATAACAATTCCCTGACTATTTCTTCCCACAATATTTACTTCTCCAGGCCCCTGTCTAGCAGGGTGACTGACATGATCCCCGGGGTGAATTTCCTATCTCCCATCCAATCATCAATGTTCCTTTTGAAGAGGGCCAAAGAGGCGCTCTGCTTGATATGTATGGGCAGTCTATTCCAGAGTATGGGGAGTGTCTGGGTCAGGAACCTATCCCGACGACCACAAATCCACCATGAAATATTCAAAAAACACACCAGCAGAAGAAGCAGTCAAAGTAAGGTGAGATAGGAGAAATAGTTTTAGTCCATTACATACATCCGTCTTGGTACCTCGGCAGTTCACCTTCAATGGAACAAATATCCTAGTAAACACATTCTCTTTTTATATACTTATCAATCAAACAATTAATTGTTTCAGTATCTTATTAACCCTATAATTGCACTTAAAATACCATTCAATACATTCAATAAAACACTATATATAAGATAATACATTTTATATACTTTTTTTAAATAAGCTGACTCTATGAAAAATTATATAAATTACATAATGATTCATGTTACTTTTTATAACTTATTCAATACAATATAAACATTTCTTATATTAAATACTAAACTGTACACAAAAAAAATTAAATAAATATGTATGACATAGAAATACAAAAAATTTTTTTAAATACAATCAAATATCATTATGATTCAAAACTTACACCTCAACTATATATTATATATACCCACTGTCTAAATTTATCCCCATGGGAAATAATGTATGGTACCCCAAAATCATTCTATGCTGTAACCTATTTAATGCAGTTTTAATATTTCCTGCATAAAAATGAGGTCTAGCCAATACACTAAATACAAAACCCTCTATGCTACCATTATGTATATTAATAAAATGAGTGGCTACTGGACTGTCCATATCTCCCTTCCTAATATCCCCTAAATGCTCCAAAATATGCACCTTAACCTTTCTGGTGGTCTGTCCAATGTACCATAATGGCATGATACAATCACACCCCAAAATGTATACCACTCCTGATGACATGCAATCAAACTTTTCAAATGCTAAATATTTCTTCCCATTTATTTTCATCCCATGCATATTTTTTACCTTGTTACAAACCAAACAACGGCCACAACAATGCATGCCAACATTTATGTTAGTAGAAAGTTGCAATTTTCTATTTAACAACTCTTTTAAATTGTAATACCTGTTATATGAGAAAGTAATATGCCTTGGAAACAGATGACCAACACTTAGATCATCACATACAACATGCCACAATTCTCTAATGATTTTTTCAACTACATTTGAAAATTCAGAAAACCTAGATACAAAAAAATATCTTTTCTTGTGTAGACACAATCACCGAATGACAACCGTCATTGTGATATACACTCCTCCCTGATGTATGAGTTCTACATAACCTATTTTTTATATCTAAAAGTGTAGCACTCTCATACCCTCTGGATATGAGTCTGTTGAAAATTTCATCACAGGCTTCTTCCCATAAATCTATGTCTGAGGTATTTCTTAAAATCCTCTTAAATTCCCCTTCAGGCAATGCCTTAATCAAATGGGGAGGATGCATACTACTTGCATGCAAAAAGTTGTTTACCGCTGTTGGTTTCCTAAAAGGTTTATATTGTATTGAATTGTCTTTCCCTACATAGAACTCTACATCCAAAAATGATGTGCTGTGTAAGGAACTTTGTGCTATAAACCTTAATCCATGTGTGTTCTGATTCAAATTTTTCATGAACTGTTCAAATAAGGACACCTCACCCTTTCAAACAAAAATGAGATCATCAATGTAACGTCTATAAAAGACGACATTATTCAAAAAGAAAGAACTCTGAAACATAAATTCTTTTTCAAACTCTCCCATATATATTACTGCATAAGTGGGTGCAAAAGCTGCACCCATGGCAGTCCCCTTTACTTGTAAGAAGAAATCTTTCTTCCACATAAAATAATTATGTGTCAAACTAAACTCCAACAAACATAACAAAAACATAGTGCGTGGTCCCTCACCCATCATCCTCTGCATGGCTTCTAAACCCCATCTTATATTGATATTAGTATATAAAGATGAAACATCAACCATTGCCCAATAATAATCTTCCTTCCACTCTACCCCATGTAATACTAAACACACATCTTGGGTATTTCTTACATGGGAACAAACTTTGGGAAGATATTTTTTAAGATGAAAATCCAAAAATTTGTTTACTCTTTCTACATAAGAGCCAATACCAGAGATGATGGGCCTTCCTGGTGGATTAGTCATGCTTTTATGAATTTTTGGAATAATATAAATGTATGGGTGACGAGGTTCCTTAACTGTTAGTTTTTTAACATCTTTATTGGTAAAGAAGCCTGACCTTTCTCCCTTTTCTAATAGTTCACTCAACTCTTCAGAATACTGTTTCAGAGGGTTATTATTCAGTTTTACATAGATGTCCTCTCCCAACAAGGTATTCACAATACATTCATATTTATCAATATCCATCAGTACCCAATTACCCCCTTTATCAGCTGGCTTAATAGTTATTTTATTCAATTTTGTTCTCAACTCTTTTAGAGCCAACCATTCACATTTGTTTAAGATGAATGCCTTATTTTGTCTACAAAAATCTTTATATGCTCTTTCGAGTTTAGAACAAACAACATGCTCAAATGCATTTATAGCCAGCGAACATTTTGGAGGAATAAAATTACTATCACCTGAAAAACAATGTGCCCATAGCCCCCCCCAAAATGTTCTTCCACATGAACATTGGCCTCTTCAGAAAAATCAGACACATCATTTCTATCTTCACATTCATCTAGCATCAAATCATCATAGTCATATATGCTCAAATTTAACAATTCATCATCTGATGAAATATTACATTCAGTTGAAAGATGTTTCTGTCGTTCAGAGAAGTATACCCTTAAATTCAATTTGCGGACAAATCTTTTAACGTCCACAACTAAGTCCACTAGTGAAGGTAACTGTGTAGGTATAAACTTGGTGCCTTTTAACAAAACCCTAAACATGTCATCAGACAAACACAAACCAGAAAGATTAACAACATTTAAATTTTTACAAATTGAATTAGTATTACTAGCAGAAGAAACACCATCATTTTCAATAACAGTCACAATGGCATTTTCCAAAGTCGTCTCACAGTCTAAATCAATATGAACAAAGCAACTACAATTAGAGGATGTATCTCATTCCAAAAAATAAAACAAGTTTGCTTCTAGTTTTTTGAGTTGGACATCGAAGTGGAAGTATGACTCGCCTTACCCTGGTTCCTCCCCGATCGAGTTTGTACATTGGGATAGGTCTTCTGATTACTCTGCTCACTCCTGCAATTCTCCACAGCTCCATCTGAGCCTTCTGTTGTGATATTTTCAAAGGAAACACTTTTGCAGCTTACACCAGTCTCAGCCGATGAACATGACAACGCCTCCTCACTTCCGGTTGGACATCTTTTGTAATTCTGATGGAATGTTTTGTTCATTGTGATGACAAGGTTTAGATCCCCAGAGTGTGTGGCTCTGAAAGATTGGGATTTCTTTAAGTGGAGCATGTCCAACAGCTCAGGGTTTTACATGGCCTTGTATGTTAAGCAGAGATCGCTTCTGGGTAGATAATATGCCACAGAGTATAGCTGGAGTTTTTTTAGACGGTCAGTATATGGCATCTGCTTTAGGCCTGTGATTCTTTTAGTGAGGTATTTCTGTGGCATTTCAAGCTGTTGCAGATGTCTTGTGAGGTGCATACCAAACGGGGCATTATACTCTATAATGGGTCTAATGAAGGATGAGTACAGTGGGACAATGACCGCCTTTTTTCTGGATGAAAAGCCCTTAGTGATGAGGTGTGCCACATAGAAGGATTTCCTGACTGTTGTGGCAATGTGGTTATCGAAAGTGAGACCACTGTCCACCTGTGTCCCTAAGTCTCTCATCACACTTTCGATGTTTAGTGTCCTGCCACCTATGTGGTAATTCATGGGTACATGTTTTTTTAAAAAGGGGATAACTATACATTTCTTGGCATTAAGCTTGAGCCCATGACTCTGGCACAAGGCATCTGTTTCTGTAAGGCCCTTTTGTAGAATATCCACATCATTTGGGGATTCAATAATGGCTCCCAGTTTGCAGTCATCTGCAAACTTTGTTAGCCAGAGTCCCTTAGTGTTGGCCTGTACTTCAGAGAAGTAGATGCCAAACAAGAGTGGTCCCAGGACTGAACCCTGAGGTACTCCACTTGCCACTTGTCTGGAGCTGGATTTTGAGTCGGCTACTTTTACTGTCTGGGTTCTTTCAGTAAGCCAGTTAGCAACCCATCGAGTGACGTAGGGATTTATGCCCAGCTTAGTAAATTTATCTATGATTCCAGAGTGGGGCATGGTGTCAACGGCCTTGGTGAGGTCCAGATAGGCTGTGTGGACTGCCTTACCCTCATCCACAGCTCTGGAGACTGATTCAAAGAAGTCAATAAGATTCAGGAGACAAGATCGGCCCTTCACAAACCCAAACTGGGTGGGGTCTAGTGTTTGAAGGTTGCCAATGTCTTTGTTTATAAGTTCCATGATAATGCGTTCCATGCCCTTGCAAATCAGGCTTGTCAGACTGATGGGACAGTAGTTCCTGGGATCCAAGGTGGATCCTCCCTTGTGGAGCGGGATAACTGTAGCTGTGCGCCACTCAGTGGGCACGAAGCCTGAGGTGAGGCTATGATTAAACATGACACTTAGGTGAGGTGCCAGTTCATTTTGTAGTTCATGCAGTACACAGCCTGGGATGTCATCTGGTCCCATGGATGCTGTATTCTTAGCTTTGGAGAGTGCAGTTTCTACCTGTGTGGTCATGAATATTGGAATTTGGCAATCTTTTGGTATTGAGATGGGCCCTTTAGGGGGTGAGAGGGGGGTGAAGCTGGAACTAAATTGATCTGCTAGGATATTGGCAATATCCTTGGGATCAGTATATTTAATGCCATTCTGTTGTAACTCAGAGCAGATCTGAGCATTGACAATAAGATTCTTGACATAACTATAGAATGCCTTGTGGTTGTCTTTGAAATCTTTGGCAATTTTATTTTCGTAACTAGCTTTTGAGGATTTTATAAGGGATCTCAGCTTCTTACTGAGGCTGGTGAGGGAGATTTTTTGCATCCTGGGATTTTCCTCTTTTTTGCAACAGTTTCTTCCTTCTGTTGTATAGTTTGTTTATAGCAGGGGACCACCAGATTGGCTTCCTTTTTTTGGAGAAGAGCATCTTGGTTCTATTTGGGTTGGCACGATTTATGCACGAGTGGATGTGCTCGTACAGTGCAGTGTAGGATTCTGCATTCGAACTTCCAGATCCCATCTGCATGGGTGTTGTGAAGTCACTTCTGACTTCAGTAGCTTGAAGTTGGCTTTGGAGAAGTTTTTTAAGGAGGTTTCCTTACTGGCAGGTGGGGGTGGGATGTGGATGTCAAGGGTGATTTGCTTATGGTCAGACCTGACCAATGAGGGGGTGACCACTGGTGTGGAGCATCTATCTCCCATGTTGGTAATAACCAGGTCTAGGATATTGGAGCCCCTGGTGGGATAATGGATTAGTTGATCCAGGGCGTTGGAATTTATGAATTCCAAAAACCGTTGGGAAAAGGAGTTGGTACCTGAGTAGTTTTCCCAATTAATGGCAGGGTAGTTGAAATCACCCAGTATTAGGGTGTTTGGTTGTATCTTAATATTTTCCAGTATGTTTAGAAAGGTGTAGTGAGAATCTTGGGGCATGATTGGGGATCTGTAGCAAGCTACAATTTGGATTGCAGTCTTACCTAGTGTTAGTTGCACCTGGAGAATTTCAGATGCATTGTGTTGGGCAACTAGCCTGGAGGTGTGAATATCCTTGGTGAATATGGACACTCCTCCACCTTTAGTGTTTCGGTCCTGGTTTTGTGGCCGAAAAGAGTGGTAAGAATTGTAGCCTGGTATTGCAGGTGTGCTCTCTGGAGCCTTGAACCACGTCTCAGTTACTGCACAAATATCGATGTTCTCCATTTTTAGGAGTGCCTCGAGTGAGTGCATTTTGAGGTTTAGACTTCTAGCACTGAGTAGCACTACCTTCAGATTTTGCCTGCTTCTATTTGTTACGGTGGTGGTTTTATCCTTTGAATCTTGCCTAAAAAGGCACTATAGTGGTGGCAAGAGCTTTAGCCAGTAACCTGAATCCCAGGGGTGACAAGTGCAGACCATCTCTGGCAAAGCATCATGGTTTGTCGATCATGTCTTCCCAGGCAGACAAATACTGGATCCCCTTTGAATGACACCAGAAGCTTAGCCAATTGTTGAAGTCAATCATTTTGTCCTTATACTGTGGTATCATTCTTGGCGAAGGCAGGATGCTACTCAGGGCTAGGGTCATACCTGCCTGGGTCACATGATCCAAGAGCTCTTCCATATATCTTTTCATGTAGTCCAGGGAGGTACGTCTAAAGTCATTCACTCCAGCATGGATAATGATAGAGTCATATTTGTACTTGTTGTGGAGTGACTTGAGTGCATGTGTTATGTGGCGGATCCTGACAGCCGACAGGCAGCTGACTGTAATTTTCTCCTTGTTCAGTCTGGTGAGTGGGACATCAGTGTGCCTGACTATAGAGTCACCTATGGCTAAAGTGTTGGGTACATTGTCTTGCGTTAGGGGCTGTTCTTTTGTGGCACACTGGTGTTGTGAGCTATGTGTCACTTTGTTTGTGACTGGTGTTTGTTTGCGTTTCAGCTTCAGAGGTCCTTGTTGCTTGGACAGGTTAATGTTAAGGGCCTCCACATATGTGGGTTTAGTGTTGCTATGTGTGGGTGCTGATGGTGTGGGTTTTGAAGGGCTATGAGTTGATTGAGGTGTGATGTAGGTGTTAACCTTCTCTTGACTGTCTAGCACAATCTTGGCCGGAGAGAGCTTTGCTTCCAGTTTGGCTATGTAAGTGCATCTCTCGCAGGTTGTAGTGTTGGGTGGTAGGAGGAGAGGATTGTCTGTGTACATGAGGCAGTTGCCGCATTGCCCCAGTATGCCCAGTTTCACCAGGTGGACAGGAGAAATCACCGGAAGCTGACCATTGGACACGCCTGTTTAGGTGCTTTTATGTAAAGTTTAAGAGCTGTTTTCCCTTACCTTTGCAAGGTACTTTGCAGTTATAGGCTGTTTAGTGCCTATGATTAATTTCTCCTTATTGACAAGGAGAGCTGAGTGCTTGTATCTGTTTCAGGCTTCCTAGTGCTTTCCAGCAGGTTCTAGAGCAAGTGCTAGTCACAGGGGTTCAGATTTTAGTGCTACTACTGAGAAACCAGCTAGTTTTAAGGGGAAATTTGAAGAGCAGACTTTCTGGCACCTGGAATAGTTTAACTGTAGCCTCGCAGTACTGCACGATGTTGAAAAATATGCAAATACACGCGTTTTTAAGCCAGAAAGTTGAAAGGGATAGAAATCAGCCCAAAAGGCTAATAGAATTACAATTTCAGAGCTGGAACCACACCTCTAGCGTTAGATAGGCAGTACAATGCTCACCAGTCCCACTTTTAGGCAGTAGGACTTCCCTCTACCATTGCAAGGTCTGGATAGCTCTGAGCATAGAAAATAAAGTCCTGAGACAAGCAACGCTTGGGGTATATACTGGCTAGAAAAGGTGGGAAATGAGCAAACAAGATAGTATTTTTTTTTGTTGAAACAGGCTAAACAATGCAATAATACAGTAAATAAACACAGAAAAGGCTAACACATTTGAGTGTGTAGTCCTAGACAGTAAATGCAGTTAAAACTCTACAAAATTAGCAATTTAGAACTTTTTTAAATGAAGCAAGGCAAGTGCACAACTGAAAAACGATTTAAGAGGAAGTAACACAGCAGAATAATTAGCTAGTCTACATATACAGAGAAGTCTTTATATACAGAAAAGCAGCTAAAACACACAAACACTTTGGATGCAGAGCAACCTAGAGTACTTGAGTTGTAGCAATATTAAGGCAATTACAGTTATAATAAATGCTCTGAAATATACTCTATATTTCCAAAATGTTTGAGAAGCGCAGTCAGGACACAAGGAGATTCAGGCAAAAAAAAAATGTTGAGGATGTAATGCAGCAATAACCAGTTACATTTATCTCACAATGCAGCAGCATTATGAGAATGTAATGCAACAATAACCAGTTACATTTATCTCACAATGCAGCAGCATCATGAGAATGTAATGCAACAATAACCAGTTACATTTATCTCACAATGCAGCAGCATCATGAGAATGTAATGCAACAATAACCAGTTACATTTATCTCACAATGCAGCAGCATCATGAGAATGTAATGCAACAATAACCAGTTACATTTATCTCACAATGCAGCAGCATCATGAGAATGTAATGCAACAATAACCAGTTACATTTATCTCACAATGCAGCAGCATCATGAGAATGTAATGCAACAATAAGCAGTTACATTTATCGCACAATGCAGCAGCATCATGAGAATGTAATGCAACAATAACCAGTTACATTTATCTCACAATGCAGCAGCATCATGAGAATGTAATGCAACAATAACCAGTTACATTTATATCACAATGCAGCAGCATCATGGGAATGTAATGCAACAATAAGCAGTTACATTTATCTCACAATGCAGCAGCATCATGAGAATGTAATGCAACAATAAGCAGTTACATTTATCGCACAATGCAGCAGCATCATGAGAATGTAATGCAACAATAACCAGTTACATTTATCTCACAATGCAGCAGCATCATGAGAATGTAATGCAACAATAACCAGTTACATTTATCTCACAATGCAGCAGCATCATGAGAATGTAATGCAACAATAAGCAGTTACATTTATCGCACAATGCAGCAGCATCATGAGAATGTAATGCAACAATAAGCAGTTACATTTATCTCACAATGCAGCAGCATCATGAGAATGTAATGCAACAATAACCAGTTACATTTATCTCACAATGCAGCAGCATCATGAGAATGTAATGCAACAATAAGCAGTTACATTTATCGCACAATGCAGCAGCATCATGAGAATGTAATGCAACAATAACCAGTTACATTTATCTCACAATGCAGCAGCATCATGAGAATGTAATGCAACGATACGCAGTTACATTTATCTCACAATGCAGCAGCATCATGAGAATGTAATGCAACAATAAGCAGTCACATTTATCTCACAATGCAGCAGCATCATGAGAATGTAATGCAACAATAAGCAGTCACATTTATCTCACAATGCAGCAGCATCATGAGAATGTAATGCAACAATAAGCAGTCACATTTATCTCACAATGCAGCAGCATCATGAGGATGTAATGCAACAATAAGCAGTCACATTTATCTCATACCTATCAGCAACATGAGGATATAATGTAGCAATAACCAGTTACATTTATCTCATAATGCAGCAGCATCATGAGGATGTAATGCAGCAATAACCAGTTACATTTATCTCACAATGCAGCAGCATCATGAGAATGTAATGCAACAATAACCAGTTACATTTATCTCACAATGCAGCAGCATCATGAGAATGTAATGCAACAATAACCAGTTACATTTATCTCACAATGCAGCAGCATCATGAGAATGTAATGCAACAATAAGCAGTCACATTTATCTCATACCTATCAGCAACATGAGGATGTAATGTAGCAATAACCAGTTACATTTATCTCACAATGCAGCAGCATCATGAGAATGTAATGCAACAATAAGCAGTCACATTTATCTCATACCTATCAGCAACATGAGGATGTAATGTAGCAATAACCAGTTACATTTATCTCACAATGCAGCAGCATCATGAGAATGTAATGCAACAATAAGCAGTCACATTTATCTCATACCTATCAGCAACATGAGGATGTAATGCAACAATAACCAGTTACATTTATCTCACAATGCAGCAGCATCATGAGAATATAATGCAACAATAAGCAGTCTCATTTATCTCACAATGCAGCAGCATCATGAGAATGTAATGCAACAATAAGCAGTCACATTTATCTCATGCCCTATCAACATCCTGAGGCTGTACTGCTGTAATAAGCATTCTCATTTATCTCAACCCCATTAGCAACAGGAGGATGTAATGCAACAATAATTCAACAATAAGCCCTCACATTTATCTCATACCTATCAGCAACATGAAGATGTAATGTAGCAATAAGCACTAACATTTATCTCACACCCCATCAGCATCATGAGGATACTGCAGCAATAATCACTCACATTTATCTCACACCCCATCAGCATCATGAGAATGTAATGCAACAATAAGCACTTACCTTTATCTCACAACCCCATCAGCATCATGGGGATGTAATACAACAATAAACACTCACATTTATCTCATCCACCCATTAAATGTAATGCAACTATAACAGTCTCATTTACCTGACACCCCATCAGCATCATGAGGATGTAATACAGCAATAAGCACTCACATTATCCTCACACCCCATCAGCATCATCATGAGAATGTAATGCAACAATAAGAACTTAAATGTATCTCACACCCATCAGCAACATGAGGATGTAATGCAACAATAATCACTCACATTTATCCAACAGCCTAACAGTTTCATGCAAATGTAATGCAACAGTATCTCACATTTATCTCACACCCCATCAGCATCATGAGGATATAATGCAGCAATAATCACTCACATTTATCTCACACCTCATCAGCAAGATAAGCATGTAATGCAAAAATAAGCCATCACATTTACCTCACACCATCATCATCCTGAAGATATAATGCAACAATAAACACCCACATTTATCTCACACCCCATCGGCATGATGAGGATGTAATGCAAAAATAAGCACTCACATTTATCTCACACCCCATCAGCATCATGAGTATGTACTGCAACAATAAGCACTCACATTTATCTCTAGCCCTATCAGCATCCTGAGGATGTACTGCATCAATAAGCACTCACATTTATCTCACACCCCATCATCATCATGAGGATGTAATGCAGCAATAAGCATTCACATTTATCTCAACCCCATCAGCAATATGAAGATGTAAAGCAACAATAATGCAACAATAAGCCGTCATGTTTATCTCATACCCATCAGCATCATGAGGATGTAAAGCAGCAATAAGAACTCACATTTATCTCACACCCATTAAGCATCACGAGGATGTAATGAAGCAATAAACACTCACATTTATTTCACACTCCATCAGCATCATGTGAATGTAATACAACTATAAGCACTCACATTAATATCAAACCCCATCAGTATCATGAGTATGTAATACAGCAATAAGTACTCTCATTTATCTCTCACTCCATCAGCATCCTGAGGATGTAATACAATACGCACTCACATTTTCCTAACACACCATCAGTAACATGACGACTTAATGCAACAATAAGCACTCACATTTATCTCACACCCCATCACATCATGAGGATGTAATGCAACAATAAACATTCACATTTATCTCACTCCCCCCATCAGCTTCATGAGGATGTTTACAACAATAAACACACACGTTTATCTCACAACCCATTCGGATTATGCAGATGAAATGCAACAATAGGCACTCAAATTTATCTCACACTCCATCAGCAACATGAGCATGTAATGCAACAATAGGCACTCACATTTATCTCACATCTCATCTGCAACATGAGCATGTAATGCAACAATAGGCACTCACATTTATCTCACATCTCATCTGCAACATGAGCATGTAATGCAACAATAGGCACTCACATTTATCTCACATCTCATCTGCAACATGAGCATGTAATGCAACAATAGGCACTCACATGTATCTCACATCTCATCTGCAACATGAGCATGTAATGCAACAATAGGCACTCAAATTTATCTCACACTCCATCAGCAACATGAGCATGTAATGCAACAATAGGCACTCACATTTATCTCACATCTCATCTGCAACATGAGCATGTAATGCAACAATAGGCACTCACATTTATCAAACATCTCATCTGCAACATGAGCATGTAATGCAACAATAGGCACTCACATTTATCTCACATCTCATCTGCAACATGAGCATGTAATGCAACAATAGGCACTCACATTTATCTCACATCTCGTCTGCAACATGAGCATGTAATGCAACAATAGGCACTCAAATTTATCTCACACTCCATCAGCAACATGAGCATGTAATGCAACAATAGGCACTCACATTTATCTCACATCTCATCTGCAACATGAGCATGTAATGCAACAATAGGCACTCAAATTTATCTCACACTCCATCAGCAACATGAGCATGTAATGCAACAATAGGCACTCACATTTATCTCACATCTCATCTGCAACATGAGCATCTAATGCAACAATAGGCACTCACATTTATCTCACATCTCATCTGCAACATGAGCATGTAATGCAACAATAGGCACTCACATTTATCTCACATCTCATCTGCAACATGAGCATGTAATGCAACAATAGGCACTCACATTTATCTCACATCTCATCTGCAACATGAGCATGTAATGCAACAATAGGCACTCACATTTATCTCACATCTCATCTGCAACATGAGCATGTAATGCAACAATAGGCACTCACATTTATCTCACATTTCATCTGCAACATGAGCATGTAATGCAACAATTAGCCCTCACATTTATCTCATACCCTGTCAGCGTCTTGAAAAGGTAATGCAACAATAAGCACTCACATTTATCTCATACTAAATCAGCATCATTAGGATGTAATACAACAAAAGGCACTCACATTTATCTCACCCCCCATCAGCATCATATACATTTAATACAAAAATAAGACCTCACAATAATATTACACCCCGTCAGCATCATGAGGAAGTAATTCAGCATAAACGCTCACATTTATCTCATGCCCTGTCAGCATCCTGAGGATATAGTGCAGCGATAAACACTCACATTTATCTCAACCTCATCAGCAACATGAGCATGCAATGCGATAATAACGCAACAATAAACACTCACATATATCTCACATTTCATCTGCATCATGAGGATGTAATACAACAATAAATACTCACATTTATCTCAAACCCCATCACATTATGAGGATGTAATAGAACAAAAAGCAGTCACATTTATCTCACACACCATCAGAATAATGAGGATGTAATGCAACAATAAGCACTCACATTTATCTCACACCGCATCACATCATGAGGATGTAATGCAACAATAAACACTCACATTTATCTGACACCCCATCACATAATGAGGATGTAATGCAAAGATAACACTCACATTTATCTCACACCCCATCAGTATCATGAGGATGTAATACAACAATAACCCCTAACATTTATCTCACACCCCATCATCATCATGAGGATTAAGGCAATAATAAAAACTCACATTTTTCTCACACTCTATCAGCATCATGAATATCTAATACAACATAAAACACTCACATTTTTCTCATACCCCACCAGCATCATGCAAATGTAACACAGCAATAAACACTCACATTTTCTCCCACCCCATCAGCATCATGAAGATGTAATGCAACAGTAAGCACTCACATTTATCTCACTTCCGATCAGCATCATGACGATGTAATGCAACGATAAGCAGTCTCATTTATCTCATGCTCTGTCAGCATCCTGAGGCTGTACTGTCATAATAAGCACTTACATTTACCTCACACTCCATCAGCATCTTGAGGAAGTAATGCAGCAATTAGCAGTCACATTTATCTCAACCCCATCAGCAACATGAGGATGTAATGCAACAATAATGCAACCATAAGCCCTTACATTTATCTCATACCCATCAGCAACATGAGGATGTAATGCAGCAATAAGCACTCACATTTATCTCACACCCCATGAGCATCATGTGAATGTACTGCAACAGTAAGCACTCACATTTATCTCACTTTCGATCAGCATCATGAGGATGTAAAGCAGCAATAACCACTCACATTTATCTAACAACACATTAGCATCATGACGATGTAATGCAACAATAAGCAGTCATATTTATCTCATGTTCTGTCAGTATCCTGAGGCTGTACTGTCATAATAAGCACTCACATTAATCTCACACCCCATCAGTATCATGAGTATGTAATACAGCAATAAGTACTCACATTTTTCTCTCACTCCATCAGCATCCTGAGGATGTAATACAATACGCACTCACATTTTCCTCACACACCATCACATCATGAGGATGTAATGCAACAATAAGCACACACATTTATTTCACCCCCAGCAGCATTATGAGGGTGCATTATAACAAGACATTTTTCTGACACCCCATCAGCATCATGAGGATATAATGGAACAATTGGCCCTCACATTTATCTCACAATCCTTTAGAAACATGAGCATGTAAAGCAACGATAAGCAGTCACATTTATCTTACACCCTTGTCGGCATCATGAGGATATAATGCACCAATAAGCACTCGTGTTTACCCAAACCTGATCAGGAACATGAGCTCGTAACAGAACAATAATGCAACAATAAGCACTCATATTTTTCTGACACCCCATCAGCATCATAAGGATATAATGCAACAATCAGCACATACATTTAAATCACACCCCTGCCTGCATCATGAGTATGTAATGCAGCAATAAGCACTCATATTTATCTCACACCCCATCAACATTTTAAGGATATAATGCAACAATAAGAACTCACATTTATCTCACACCCCATCAGCATCATGCAAATGTAACACAGCAATAAACACTCACATTTATCTCCCACTTCATCGGAATCATAAAGATGTAATGCAGCCATAAGCACTTAAATTTATGTCACATCCTGTTAGTGTTAAGTACATGTAATGTGATGATAAGTACTAAATCATATGTTCCACAATCCCACCATAATGCATTTGCAACACAGTAATAAAAATTCACATTATGTCATACCATGTCAGCATTAAGCAGATGTAATGTAGTCATAACTACCCACACTTCTGTTGCATCATTTCACCATTATGCAGATGTAATACAGCAAATTTATGTCACATTCAGTAAGCGTTACTTAGATGTAATGTAGTGATAAGTACTCACACTTATGTTGTACCATGCCACCATCATGCAGATGTAATACAATATGCACTCACATGCATGGCACATCCTGTTATTGTTTACTAGATGTAATGTGGTGAAACGTATTCACACTTACATTGCACCACGCAGCAATATGCACTGACATTTATCTCACAACCCATCTGCATCATGAAGACTTGATGCAATGATAAGCATTCACATTTATCTCACACCCTGTCAGCATCAAGAGGATGTAATGCTGCAATAAACACTCACAGTTATCTCACACCTCCATCAGCATCATGAGGTTGTAATGGAACAATAACCACTCACATTTATCTCACACCCCATCAGCATCATGAGGATGTAATGCAGCAATAAGCACTCACATTTATCTCACACCCCATCAAATCATGAGGATGTAATACACCAATAAGCACTCACATTTACCTCACACTCTATTCGCATCATAAGGATGTAATGCAGCAATAAGCACTAACATTTATCTCAGCCCCATCAGCAACATGTGGATGTAGTGCAAGAATAAGCAATCTCATTTATATCACACCCCATCAGCATCATGAAGATGTAATGCAGCAATAAGCACTTACATTTATCTCACACCCCATCAGCATCATGAGGCTGTAATACAACAATAAGCACTCATATTTATCTCATCCCCCCATCAGCATTATGCACATGTAATGCAATAATAAGAACTCACATTTATGTCACAGCTGACCAGCATCATGAGGATGTAATGCAACAATAAGCACTCACATTTATCTCACACCCTAAAAGTGTCCTGCAGATGTAATGCAAAAGTAAGCATTCAAATGTATCTCACTTCCCATCAGCATCATAGGTTCATAGGTTCATAGGTTGGTACTAGGCTATCGGCCCTAGGGCCTATGCAAGCCTAGCCATAACGATTCCCTGAATATTTCTTCCCACAATATTTACTTCTCCAGGCCCCTATCTAGCAGGGTGACTGACATGATCCCCGGGGTGAATCTATCTTCCCAATCATCCATCAAAGGTTCTTTGAAGAGGGCCAAAGAGCTCTGCTTGATATATGTATGGGCAGTCTATTCAGGTATGGGGAGTCTCTGGGTCAGGAACCTATCCCTCCAGCATGTTTTGTTCATTGTGATTACAAGGTTTAAATCCCTGGAACTTGTGGCTCTGAGGGATTGGGATTTCTTTAAGTAGAGCATGTCCAACAGCTCAGAGTTTGACATGACCTTGTATGTTAAGCAGAGATCACCTCTGGGTAGACAATATGCCACAGAGTATAGCTGGAGTTTTTTTAGACGGTCAGTATATGGCATCTGCTTTAGGCTGGTGATTCTTTTAGTGAGGTATTTCTGTGGCATTTCAAGCTGTTGCAGATGTCTTGTGAGGTACATACCAAACGGGGCATTACACTCTATAATGGGTCTAATGAGGGATGAGTACAGTGGGAAAATGACCTCCTTTTTTCTGGATGAAAAGCCCTTAGTGATGAGGTGTGCCACATAGAAGGATTTCCTGACTGTTGTGGCAATGTGGTTATCGAAAGTGAGACCACTGTCCACCTGTGTCCCTACGTCTCTCATCACATTTTTGATGTTTAGTGTCCTGCCACCTATGTGGTAATTCATGGGTACATGTTTTTTTCCAAAGGGGATAACTATACATTTCTTGGCATTAAGCTTGAGCCCATGGCTCTGGCACCTGGCATCTGCTTATTTAAGGCCCTTTTGTAGAATATCCACATCATTTGGGGATTCAATAATGGCTCCCAGTTTGCAGTCATCTGCAAACTTTGTTAGCCAGAGTCCCTTAGTGTTGGCCTGTACTTCAGAGAAGTAGATGCCAAACAAGAGTGGTCCCAGGACTGAACCCTGAGGTACTCCACTTGTCACTTGTCTGGAGGTGGATTTGAAGTCGGCTACTTTTACTGTCTGGGTTCTGTCAGTAAGTCAGTTAGCAACCCATCGAGTGACGTAGGGATTTATGCCCAGTTTAGTAAGTTTAGCTATGATTCCAGAGTGGGGGATGGTGTCAAAGGCCTTGGTGAGGTCAAGATAGGCTGTGTGGACTGCCTTACCCCCGTCCACAGCTCTGGAGACTGATTCAAAGAAGTCATTCAGATTCAGGAGACAAGATCGGCCCTTCACAAACCCAAACTGGGTGGGGTCTAGTGTTTGAAGGTTGCCAATGTCTTTGTTTATAAGTTCCATGATAATGCGTTCCATACCCTTGCAAATCAGGCTTGTCAGACTGATGGGACGGTAGTTCCTGGGATCCAAGGTTGATCCTCCGTTGTGGAGTGGGATAACTGTAGCTGTGCACCACTCAGTGGGCACGAAGCCTGAGGTGAGGCTATGATTAAACATGACACTTAGGTGAGGTGCCAGTTCATTTTGTAGTACATGTAGTACACAGCCTGGGATGTCATCTGGTCCCATGGATGCTGTATTCTTAGCTTTGGAGAGTGCGGTTTCTACCTGTGTGGTCATGATTATTGGAAACTGGCAATCTTTTGGTATTGAGATGGGCCCTTTAGGGGGTGAGAGTGTGGTGAAGTTGGCACTAAATCAATCTGCTAGGATATTGGCAATATCCTTGGGATCAGTATATTTAATGCCATTCTGTTGTAAGTCAGAACAGATCTGAGCATTGACATTTAGATTCTTGACATAACTATAGAATGCCTTGTGGTTGTCTTTGAAATCTTTGGCAATTTTATTTTCGTAACTAGCTTTTGAGGATTTTATGAGGGATCTCAGCTTCTTACTGAGGCTGGTGAGGGAGTTTTTTGCATCCTGGAATTTTCCTCTTTTTTGCAACAGTTTCTTCCTTCTGTTGTATAGTTTGTTTATAGCAGGGGACCACCAGATTGGTTTCCTTTTTTTGGAGGAGAGCATCTTGGCTCTATTTGGGATGGCACGATTCATGCACGAGTGGATGTGCTTGTACAGTGCCTTAGTGTAGGATTCTGCAGTCAAACTTCCAGATCCCGTCTGCATGGGTGTTGTGAAGTTTGTCACTTCTGACTTCAGTAGCTTGAAGTTGTCTTTGGAGAAGTTTTTTAAGGAGGTTTCCTTACTGGCAGGTGGGGGTGGGATGTGGATGTCAAGGGTGATTTGCTTATGGTCAGACCTGACCAATGAGGGGGTGACCACTGGTGTGGAGCATCTATCTCCCATGTTGGTAATGACCAGGTCTAGGATATTGGAGCCCCTGGTGGGACAATGGATTAGTTGATCCAGGGAATTGGAATTTATGAATTCCAAAAATCGTTGGGAAAAGGAGTTGGTACCTGAGTAGTTTTCCCAATTAATGGTAGGGTAGTTGAAATCACCCAGTATTAGGGTGTTTGGTTGTATCTTAATATTTTCCAGTATGTTTAGAAAGGTGTAGTGAGAATCTTGGGGCATGGTTGGGGATCTGTAGCAAGCTACAATTTGGATTGCAGTCTTACCTAGTGTTAGTTGCACCTGGAGAATTTCAGATGCATTGTGTTGGGCAACTAGCCTGGAGGTGTGAATATCCTTGGTGAATATGGACACTCCTCCACCTTTAGTGTTTTGGTCCTGGTTTTGTGGCTGAAAAGTGTGGTAAGAATTGTAGCCTGGTATTGCAGGGGTGCTCTCTGGAGCCTTGAACCAGGTCTCAGTTACTGCACAAATATCGATGTTCTCCATTTTTAGGAGTGCCTCTAGAGAGTGCATTTTGAGGTTTAGACTTCTAGCACTGAGTAGCACTACCTTCAGATTTTGCCTGCTTCTATTTGTTACGGTGGTGGTTTTATCCTTTGAATCTTGCCTAAAAAAGGCACTATAGGGGTGGCAAGAGCTTTAGCCAGTAACCTGAATCCCAGGGGTTACAAGTGCAGACCATCTCTGGCAAAGCATCGTGGTTTGTCGATCATGTCTTCCCAGGCAGACAAATACTGGATCCCCTTTGAATGACACCAGAAGCTTAGCCAATTGTTGAAGTCAATCATTTTGTCCTTATACTGTGGTATCATTCTTGGCAAAGGCAGGGTGCTACTCAGGGCTAGGGTCATACCTGCCTGGGTCACATGATCCAAGAACTCCTCCATATATCATTTCATGTAGTCCAGGGAGGTACGTCTCAAGTCATTCACTCCAGCATGGATAATGACAGAGTCATATTTGTACTTGTTGTGGAGTGACTTGAGTGCATGTGTTTTGTGGCGGATCCTGACAGCCGACAGGCAGCTGACTGTAATTTTCTCCTTGTTCAGTCTGGTGAGTGGGACATCAGTGTGCCTGACTATAGAGTCACCTATGACTAAAGTGTTAGGTACATTGTCTTGCGTTAGGGGCTGTTGTTGGGTGGCACACTGGTGTTGTGAGCTATGTGTCACTTTGGTTGTGACTGGTGTTTGTTTGCATTTTGGCTTCAGAGGTCCTTGTTGCTTGGGCAGGTTAATGTTAAGGGCCTCCACAATAGTGGGTTTAGTGTTGCTATGTGTGGGTGTTGATGGTGTGGGTTTTGAAGGGCTATAAGTTGCTTGATGTGTGATGTAGGTGTTAACCTTCTCCTCTTGACTGTCTAGCACAATCTTGGCCGGAGAGAGCTTTGCTTCCAGTTTGGCTATGTAAGTGCATCTCTTGCAGGTTGTAGTGTTGGGTGGTAGGAGGAGAGAATTGTCTGTGTACATGAGTCAGTAGCCGCATTGCCCCAGTATGCCCAGATTCACCAGGTGGACAGGAGAAATCACCGGAAGCTGACCCTTGGACATGCCTGTTTAGGTGCTTTCATGTAAAGTTTAAGAGCTGTTTTCCCTTACCTTTGCAAGGTACTTTTTTTAGTGCTACTACTGAGAAACCAGCTAGTTTTAAGGGACAATTTGAAGAGCAGACTTTCTGGCACCTGGAATTGTTTAACTGTAGCCTCGCAATGCTGCACAATGTTGAAAAATATGCAAATACACGCGTTTTTAAGCCAGAAAGTTGAAAGGGATAGAAATCAGCCCAAAAGGCTAATAGAATTACAATTTCAGAGCTGGAACCGCACCTCTAGTGTTAGATAGGCATTACAATGCTCACCAGTCCCACTCATAGGCAGTAGGACTTCCCTCTACCAATGCAAGGTCTGGATAGCTCTGAGCATAGAAAATAAAGTCCTGAGACAAGCAAAGCTTGGGATATGTACTGGCTAGAAAAGGTGGGAAATAAGCAAACAAGATAGTATTTTTTTTTTTAAACAGGCTAAACAATGCAATAATACAGTAAATAAACACAGAAAAGGCTAACAAATTTAAGTGTGTAGTCCTAGACAGTAAATGCAGTTAAAACTCTACAAAATTAGCAATTTAAAACTTTTTTAAATGAAGCAAGGCAAGTGCACAACTGAAAAACGATTTAAGAGGAAGTAACACAGCAGAATAATTAGCTAGTCTACATATACAGAGAAGTGTTTATATACAGAAAAGCAGCTAAAACACACAAACACTTTGGATGCAGAGCAACCTAGAGTACTTGAGTTGTAGCAATATTAAGGCAATTAAAATTATAATAAATGCTCTGAAATATACTCCATATTTTCAAAATGTTTGAGAAGCGCACTCAGGACACAAGGAGATTCAGGCAAAAAAATAAAATTTTGAGGATGTAATGTAGCAATAACCAGTTACATTTATCTCACAATGCAGCAGCATCATGAGAATGTAATGCAACAATAACCAGTTACATTTATCTCACAATGCAGCAGCATCATGAGAATGTAATGCAACAATAACCAGTTACATTTATCTCACAATGCAGCAGCATCATGAGAATGAAATGCAACAATAACCAGTTACATTTATCTCACAATGCAGCAGCATCATGAGAATGTAATGCAACAACAACCAGTTACATTTATCTCACAATGCAGCAGCATCATGAGAATGTAATGCAACAATAAGCAGTCACATTTATCTCACAATGCAGCAGCATCATGAGAATGTAATGCAACAATAAGCAGTCACATTTATCTCACAATGCAGCAGCATCATGAGAATGTAACGCAACAATAAGCAGTCACATTTATCTCACAATGCAGCAGCATCATGAGAATGTAATGCAACAATAACCAGTTACATTTATCTCACAATGCAGCAGCATCATGAGAATGAAATGCAACAATAACCAGTTACATTTATCTCACAATGCAGCAGCATCATGAGAATGTAATGCAACAATAACCAGTTACATTTATCTCACAATGCAGCAGCATCATGAGAATGTAATGCAACAATAAGCAGTCACATTTATCTCACAATGCAGCAGCATCATGAGAATGTAATGCAACAATAAGCAGTCACATTTATCTCACAATGCAGCAGCATCATGAGAATGTAATGCAACAATAACCAGTTAGATTTATCTCACAATGCAGCAGCATCATGAGAATGTAATGCAACAATAACCAGTTACATTTATCTCATAATGCAGCAGCATCATGAGAATGTAATGCAACAATAACCAGTTACATTTATCTCACAATGCAGCAGCATCATGAGAATGTAATGCAACAATAACCAGTTACATTTATCTCACAATGCAGCAGCATCATGAGAATGTAATGCAAGAATAACCAGTTACATTTATCTCACAATGCAGCAGCATCATGAGAATGTAATGCAACAATAACCAGTTACATTTATCTCACAATGCAGCAGCATCATGAGAATGTAATGCAACAATAAGCAGTCACATTTATTTCATACCTATCAGCAACATGAGGATGTAATGTAGCAATAACCAGTTACATTTATCTCACAATGCAGCAGCATCATGAGAATGTAATGCTACAATAAGCAGTCACATTTATCTCATACCTATCAGCAACATGAGGATGTAATGTAGCAATAACCAGTTACATTTATCTCACAATGCAGCAGCATCATGAGAATGTAATGCAACAATAAGCAGTCACATTTATCTCATACCTATCAGCAACATGAGGATGTAATGCAACAATAACCAGTTACATTTATCTCACAATGCAGCAGCATCATGAGAATGTAATGCAACAATAACCAGTTACATTTATCTCACAATGCAGCAGCATCATGAGAATGTAATGCAGCAATAAGCAGTTACATTTATCTCACAATGCAGCAGCATCATGAGAATGTAATGCAACAATAAGCAGTCACATTTATCTCACAATGCAGCAGCATCATGAGAATGTAATGCAACAATAAGCAGTTACATTTATCTCACAACGCAGCAGCATCATGAGAATGTAATGCAACAATAACCAGTTACATTTATCTCACAATGCAGCAGCATCATGAGAATGTAATGCAACAATAAGCAGCCACATTTATCTCATGCCCTATCAACATCCTGAGGCTGTACTGCTGTAATAAGCATTCACATTTATCTCATACCTATCAGCAACATGAGGATGTAATGTAGCAATAACCAGTTACATTTATCTCACAATGCAGCAGCATCATGAGAATGTAATGCAACAATAAGCAGTCACATTTATTTCATGCCCTATCAACATCCTGAGGCTGTACTGCTGTAATAAGCATTCACATTTATCTCAACCCCATCAGCAACAGGAGGATGTAATGCATCAATAATTCAACAATAATCCCCCACATTTATCTCATACCTATCAGCAACACGAGGATGTAATGTAGCAATAAGCACTCACATTTATCTCACACCCCATCAGCATCATGAGGATACAATGCAGCAATAATCACTCACATTTATCTCACACCCCGCCAGCATCATGAGAATGTAATGCAACAATAAGCACTTACCTTTATCTCACAACGCCATCAGCATCATGGGGATGTAATACATCAATAAACACTCACATTTATCTCACCCCCCCATTAAATGTAATGCAACTATAACAGTCTCATTTACCTGAGCAGCATACCCATCAGCAACATGAGGATGTATTGCAGCAATAAGCACTCACATTTACCTCACACCCAGTGAGCATCATGAGAATGTATTGCAACAATAAGCACTCCCATTTATCTCACACCCCATCAGTATCATGATTATGTAATGCAACAATAAACACTCACATTTATTGGACCCCCATCAGCATCATGAGATTGTAATGGGACAATAAGTACTCACATTTATCTCACAAATCATCACATCATGAGAAAGTAATGCAACAGTAAGCACTCACATTTACAACACACCTTATCAGCGTCATGAGAATGTAATGCATTACAATAAGCACTCACAATTATCTCACACCCCATCAGCATCATGAGGATGTAATGCAACAATAAACACTCACATTTATCTCGTAATTCATCACATCATGTGAATGACATGCAACAATAAGCACTCACATTTATCTCACACCCCATCAGCATCATGAGGATGTAATACAACAAGAAGCACTCACATTTATCTCACACCCCATCAGCATCATGAGGATGTAATGCAACAATAAACACTCACATTTATCTCGTAAATCATCACATCATGAGAATGACATGCAACAATAAGCACTAACATTTATCTCACACCCCATCAGCATCATGAGGATGTAATACAACAAGAAACACTCACATTTATCTCACACCCCATCAGCATCATGAGGATGTAATACAACAAGAAACACTCACATTTATCTCACACCCCATCACATCATGAGGATGGAATGCAGCAATAAGCACTCACATTTATCTCACACCTCATCAGCATCATGAGAATGTAATGCAACAATAAGCACTCTCATTTATCTCACACCCAATCAGCATCTTGAGGATACAATGGAGCAATAAGCTCTCACATTTGACTCATACCCCATGAGCATCATGAGGCTGTAATGCAACAATAAGCACTCACATTTATCTCACTTCCAATCAGCATCATGAGAATGTAATGCAACAATAAGCAGTCACATGTATCTCATGCTCTGTCAGCATCTTGATGCTTTGCTGTTGTAATAAGCACTTACATTTACCTCACACTCCATCAGCATCTTGAGAAAGTAATGCAGCAATTAGCAGTTACATTTAACTCAACCCCATCAGCAACATGAGGATGTAAAGCAACAATAATTCAACCATAAGTCCTCACATTTATCTCATACCCATCAGCAACATGAGGATGTAATGCAGCATTAAGCACTCACATTTATCTCACACCCCGTGAGCGTCATGAGAATGTACTGCAACAGTAAGCACTCACATTTTTCTCACTTCTGATCAGCATCATGAGGATGTAATGCAACAATAACCACTCACATTTATCTAACAACGCATTAGCATCATGATGATATAATGCAACAATAAGCAGTCAAATTTATCTCATGCTCTGTCAGCATCCTGAGGCTGTACTGTCGTAATAAGCACTCACATTTATCTCACACACCATCAGCATCTTCAGGAAGTAATGCAGCAATTAGCAGTCACATTTATCTCAACCCCATCAGCAACATGAGGATGTAATGCAACAATAATGCAACCATAAGGTCTCACATTTATCTCATACCCATCAGCAACATGAGGATGTATTGCAGCAATAAGCACTCACATTTATCTCACACCCAGTGAGCATCATGAGAATGTAATGCAACAATAAGCACTCCCATTTATCTCACGCCCCATCATTATCATGATTATGTAATACAGCAGTAAGTACTCACCTTTATTTTACAAACCCATCAGCATCATGAGGATGTAAAACAACAATAAGCACTCACATTTATCTCACACCTCATCAGCATCACGATGATGTAATCCAGCAATTAGCACTCACATTTATCTCACACCCAATTAGATGTAATGCAACAATAAGCAGTCTCATTTACCTTGCACCCCATCAGCATCCTGAGGATGTAATACAGCAATAAGCATTCACATAAACCTTACACTCCATCAGCATCATGAGAATGTAATGCAACAATAAGCACTCGCATTTATCTCACATTCCCATCAGCATCATGAGAATGTAATGCAACAATAAGCACTCACATTTATCTCACACCCCCATCAGCACCATGAGGATGTAATGTAACAATAAGCATTCACATTTATCTCACACCCTAACAGTTTCATGCAAATGAAATGCAACAGTAAGGACTCACATTTATCTCAAACCCTATCAGCATCATTCATAGATTAGTATGAAGCTAAATGCCCTTGCGAGCCATTTTAAGCCTAGCCAATTATCCCTTGTGAGACTCAAACCCTGTACCTTGTGTTTGTAAGGCAAACACCTTAACCATTAGGCCACCCTCCCAACATCATGAGGATGTAATACAACAATAAGCACTCACATTTATCTCACACACTCGTAGCATCATAAGGATGTAATGCAACAATAAGCACTCATATTTATCTCACACCTCATCAGCAAGATAAGCATGTAATGCAAGAATAAACAGTCACATTTCCCTCACCCCATCAGCATCCTGAGGATGTAATGCAACAATAAACAACCATATTTATCTCACACCCCATCAGCATAATAAGGATGTAATGCAACAATAAGCACTCACATTTGTCTCACACCCCACCAACATTATGAGGATGTAATTCAACAATGAGCACTCACATTTATCTCATGCCCTATCAGCATCCTATTGATGTACTGCAGCAATAAGCACTCACATTAATCTCACACCCCATCATCATTATGAGGATGGAATGCAGCAGTAAGCACTCACATTTATCTCAACCCCATCAGCAACATGAAGATGTAATGCAACAGTAATGCCACAATAAGCCCTCACATTTATCTCATCCACATCAGCAACATGACGATGTAATGCAGCAATAAGAACTCACATTTTCTCACACCCCATAAGCATCATGAGGATGTAATGTAGCAATAAGCACTCACATTTATCTCACACCCCGTCAGCTTCATCAGAATGTAATGAAACTATAAGCACTCACATTTATCTCACACACCATCAGGTTCATGAGTATGTAATGCAACAATAAGCACTCACATTTATCTCACACCCCCATCAGCATCATGAGGATGTAATGTAACAATAAGCACTCACATTTATCTCACACCCTGTCAGCTTCATCAGAATGTAATGAAACGATAAGCACTCACATTTATCTCACACCCCATCAGCATCATGAGGATGTAATACAACAAGAAACTCACATTTATCTCACACCCCATCACATCATGAGGATGTAATGCAGCAATAAGCACTCACATTTATCTCACACATCTTCAGTATCATAAGGATGTAATGCAACAATAAACACTCATATTTATCTCAACCCCATCAGCATCATGAGGATGTAATACAACAATAACCCCTAAAAGTTATCTTACACCTCATCAGAATCATGCGGATGTAATGCACCAATAAACTCTCCCATTTATCTCACACCCCATCAGCATCTTCAGGAAGTAATGCAGCAATTAGCAGTCACATTTATCTCAACCCCATCAGCAACATGAGGATGTAATGCAACAATAATGCAACCATAAGGCCTCACATTTATCTCATACCCATCAGCAACATGAGGATGTATTGCAGCAATAAGCACTCACATTTATCTCACACCCAGTGAGCATCATGAGAATGTAATGCAACAATAAGCACTCCCATTTATCTCACACCCCATCATTATCATGATTATGTAATACAGCAATAAGTACTCACCTTTATTTCACAAACCCATCAGCATCATGAGGATGTAAAACAACAATAAGCACTCACATTTATCTCACACCTCATCAGCATCACGACGATGTAATCCAGCAATTAGCACTCACATTTATCTCACACCCAATTAGATGTAATGCAACAATAAGCAGTCTCATTTACCTTGCACCCCATCAGCATCCTGAGGATGTAATACAGCAATAAGCATTCACATAAACCTTACACTCCATCAGCATCATGAGAATGTAATGCAACAATAAGCACTCACATTTATCTCACATTCCCATCAGCATCATGAGAATGTAATGCAACAATAAGCACTCACATTTATCTCACACCCCCATCAGCACCATGAGGATGTAATGTAACAATAAGCATTCACATTTATCTCACACCCTAACAGTTTCATGCAAATGAAATGCAACAGTAAGGACTCACATTTATCTCAAACCCTATCAGCATCATGAGGATGTAATACAACAATAAGCACTCACATTTATCTCACACACTCGTAGCATCATAAGGATGTAATGCAACAATAAGCACTCATATTTATCTCACACCTCATCAGCAAGATAAGCATGTGATGCAAGAATAAACAGTCACATTTGGCTCACCACATCAGCATCCTGAGGATGTAATGCAGCAATAAACACCCATATTTATCTCACACCCCATCAGCATCATAAGGATGTAATGCAACAATAAGCACTCACATGTGTCTCACACCCCACCAGCATTATGAGGATGTAATTCAGCAATGAGCACTCACATTTATCTCATGCCCTATCAGCATCCTATGGATGTACTGCAGCAATAAGCACTCACATTAATCTCACACCCCATCATCATTATGAGGATGGAATGCAGCAGTAAGCACTCACATTTATCTCAACCCCATCAGCAACATGAAGATGTAATGCAACAGTAATGCCACAATAAGCCCTCACATTTATCTCATCCACATCAGCAACATGACGATGTAATGCAGCAATAAGAACTCACATTTTCTCACACCCCATAAGCATCATGAGGATGTAATGCAGCAATAAGCACTCACATTTATCTCACACCCCGTCAGCTTCATCAGAATGTAATGAAACTATAAGCACTCACATTTATCTCACACACCATCAGGTTCATGAGTATGTAATGCAACAATAAGCACTCACATTTATCTCACATCCCCATCAGCATCATGAGGATGTAATGTAACAATAAGCACACACATTTATCTCACACCCTAACAGTTCCATGCAAATGTAATGCAACTATAAGGACTCACATTTATCTCAAACCCCATCAGCATCATGAGGATGTAATACAACAATAAGCACTCACATTTATCTCACACACTAGTAGCATCATAAGGATGTAATGCAACAATAAACACTCCCATTTATCTCACAAAACATCACATCATGAGAATGTAATGCAACAATAAGCACTCACATTTATCTCACACCCCATCAGCATCATGAGGATGTAATACAACAAGAAACACTCACATTTATCTCACACCCCATCACATCATGAGGATGTAATGCAGCAATAAGCACTCACATTTATCTCACACATCTTCAGTATCATAAGGATGTAATGCAACAATAAACACTCATATTTATCTCAACCCCATCAGCATCATGAGGATGTAATACAACAATAACCCCTAAAAGTTATCTTACACCTCATCAGAATCATGCGGATGTAATGCACCAATAAACTCTCCCATTTATCTCACACCTCATCAGCATCATAAGGATGTAATACTACAATAAGCACTCACATTTATCTCTTCTCCATCAGCAACATGTGGATGTAGTGCAAGTATAAGCACTCTCGTTTATCTCACACCCAATCAGCATCATGAGGGTGCAATGTAGCAATAAGCTCTCACATTTGACTCATACCCCATCAGCATCATGAGGCTGTGATGCAACAATAAGCACACATATTTATTTCACACCCCAATAGTGTCAAGCAGATATACTGCAACAGTAAGCAGTCACATTTATCTCACTTCCATTCAGCATCATGACGATGCAATGTAACAATAAGCAGTCACATTTATCTCATGCTCTGTCAGCATCCTGAGGCTTTACTGTCATAATATGAACTTACATTTACCTCACACTCCATCAGCATCTTGAGGAAGTAATGCAGCAATTAGCAGTCACATTTATCTCAACCCCATCAACAACATGAGGATGTAATGCAACAATAATTCAACCATAAGCCCTTACATTTATCCCATACACATCAGCAACATGAGAATGTAATGCAGCAATAAGCACTCACATTTATCTCACACTCTATCAGCATCATGAGGATGTAATGCAGTATTAAGCACTCACACTTATCTCACACACCATGAGCATCATGAGAATGTACTGCAACAGTAAGCACTCACATTTATCTCACTGCCGATCAGCATCATGAGGATGTAATGCAACAATAACCACTCACATTTATCTCACAATGCTTTAGCATCATGATGATATAATGCAACAATAAGAAGTCAAATTTATCTCATGCTCTGTCAGCATCCTGAGGCTGTACTGTCGTAATAAGCACTCACATTTATTTCACACCCCATCAGCATCTTGACGAAGTAATGCAGCAATTAGCAGTCACATTTATCTCAACCCCATCAGCAACATGAGGATGTAATGCAACAATAATGCAACCATAAGCCCTCATATTTATCTCATACCCATCAGCAACATGAGAATGTAATGCAACAATAAGCACTCCCATTTATCTCACACCCCATCAGTATCATGATTATGTAATACAGCAATAAGTACTCACCTTTATTTCACAAACCCATCAGCGTCATGAGGATGTAAAACAACAATAAGCACTCACATCTATCTCACACCTCATCAGCATCACGATGATGTAATCCAGCAATTAGCACTCACATTTATCTCACACCCCATCATATCATGAGGATGTAATGCAACAATAAGCACTCACATTTATCTCACCCCCAATTAGATGTAATGCAACAATAAGCAGTCTCATTTACCTCACAGCCCATCAGCATCCTGAGGATGTAATACAGCAATAAGCACTTACATAAACCTCACACTCCATCAGCATCATGAGAATGTAATGCAACAATAAACACTCACATTTATCTCACACCCCCCATCAGCATCATGAGGATGTAATGTAACAATAAGCACTCACATTTATCTCACACCCTAACAGTTTCATGCAAATGTAATGCAACAGTAAGGACTCACATTTATCTCAAACCCCATCAGCATCATGAGGATGTAATACAACAATAAGCACTCACATTTATCTCACACACTAGTAGCATCATAAGGATGTAATGCAACAATAAGCACTAACATTTATCTCACACCTCATCAGCAAGATAAACATGTGATGCAAGAATAAACAGTCACATTTACCTCACCCCATCAGCATCCTGAGGATGTAATGCAACAATAAACACCCATATTTATCTCACACCCCACCGGCATCACAAGGATGTAATGCCACAGTAAGTACTCACATTTGTCTCACAACCCACCAGCATCATGAGGATGTAATTCAACAATAAGCACTCACATTTATCCCATGCCCTATCGGCATCCTGTGGATGCACTGCAGCAATAAGCACTCACATTAATCTCACACCCTGTCATCATCATGAGGATGGAATGCAGCAATAAAGCACTCCCATTTATCTCAACCCCATCAGCAACATGACGATGTAATGCAGCAATACGAAGTCGCATTTTTCTCACACCCCTTAAGCATCATGAGGATGTAATGCAGCAATAAGCACTCACATTTATCTCACACCCAGTCAGCATCATCAGAATGTAATGAAACTATAAGCACTCACATTTATCTCACACACCATCAGGTTCATGAGTATGTAATACAGCAATAAGTACTCACATTTATCTCACACGCAATCAGCATCCTGAGGATGTAATACAACAATAAGCACTCACTTTATCATCACACCCCATCAGCATCATGAGGATGTAATGCAGCAATAAGCTCTCCCATTTATCTCACAAATCATCACATCATGAGAATGTAATGCAACAATAAGTACGCACATTTATCTCACACCCCATCACATCATGAGGATGTAATGCAGCAATAAGCACTCACATTTATCTCACACATCTTCAGTATCATAAGGATGTAATGCAACAATAAACACTCATATTTCTCGCACCCCCATCAGCATCATAAGGATGTAATACAACAATAACCCCTAAAAGTTATCTTACACCTCATCAGAATCATGCGGATGTAATGCACCAATAAACTCTCACATTTATCTCACACCTCATCAGCACCATGAGGATGTAATACAACAATAAGTACTCACATTTATCTCACACACTAGTAGCATCATAAGGATGTAAAGCAACAATAAGCACTCACATTTATCTCTCCTCCATCAGCAGCATATGGATTTAGCACAAGTATAAGCACTCTCATTTATCTCACACCCAATCAGCATCATGAGGGTGCAATGTAGCAATAAGCTCTCACATTTGACTCACATCCCAACAGGATCATGAGGCTGTAATGCAACAATAAGCACTCATATTTATCGCACACCCCAATAGTGTCATGCAGATGTACTGCAACAGTAAACACTCAGATTTATCTCAGTTCCGATCAGCATCATGAGGATGTAAAGCAGCAATAACCACTCACATTTATCTAACAACACATTAGCATCATGACGATGTAATGCAACAATAAGCAGTCACATTTATCTCATGCTCTGTCAGCATCCTGAGGCTGTACTGTCGTAATAAGCACACACATTTACCTCACACTCCATCAGCATCTTGAAGAAGTAATGCAGCAACTAGCAGTCACATTTATCTCAACCCCATCAGCAACATGAGGATGTAATGCAACAATAATGCAATCATAAGCCCTCACATTTATCTCATACACATCAGCTACATGAGGATGTATTGCAGCAATAAGCACTCACATTTATCTCACACCCAGTGAGCATCATGAGAATGTAATGCAACAATAAGCACTCCCATTTATCTCACACCCCATCAATATCATGATTATGTAATACAGCAATAAGTACTCTCCTTTATTTCACAACCTCATCAGCATCATGAGGATGTAAAACAACAATAAGCATTCACATTTATCTCACATCTCATCAGCATCACAACGATATAATGCAGCAATTTGCACTCACATTTATCTCACACCCCATCATATCATGAGGATGTAATGCAACAATAAGCACTCACATTTATCTCAACCCCCCCATTAGATGTAATGCAACAATAAACAGTCTTGTTTACCTCACACCCCATCAGCATCCTGAGGATGTAATACAGCAATAAGCACTCACATTTATCTCACTCCCCATCATATCATGAGGATGTAATGCAACAATAAGCACTCACATTTATCTCACCCCCCATTAGATGTAATGCAACAATAAACAGTCACATTTACCTCACCCCATCAGCATCCTGAGGATGTAATGCAACAATAAACACCCATATTTATCTCACACCCCATCAGATCATGAGGATGTAATGCAACAATAAGCACTCACATTTATCTCACACCCCATCAGTATCATGAGCATGTAATGCAAAGATAAAAACTCACATTTATCTCACATCCCATCAGCATCATGAGGATGTAAAACAACAATAACTCCTAACATTTATCTCACAACCCATCAGCATCATGAGGATGTAATGCACCAATAAACACTCACATTTATCTCACACCCCATCAGCATCATGAGGATGTAAAACAACAATAACCCTAACATTTATCTCACAACCCATCAGCATCATGAGGATGTAATGCAACAATAAGCAGTCTCATTTATCACACCCCCCCATCAGCATCATGAGGATGTAATGCAACAATAAGCACTCACATTTATCTCACACCCCCATCAGCATCATTAAGATGTAATGCAACAATAAGCATTCACATTGTTCTCACCCCATGAGCATGATAAGGATGTAATAGGTTCATAGGTTCATAGGTTCATACTAGGCTATCTGCCCGAGGGCATTTACAAGCCTAGCCCATAGTTTTGTGGCTTACGCCACCCCTTTAGTATGGGGAACTATACCCATTATTTTGCTGTGCCTCTGTTGAGCAGTGACACTGAGGTAATCCCTGGGGTATATCTGCGATCTCCCATCCATTGGTCAAGATTTCTCTTGAACAAGGCCAGCGAGGTGCTCTGCCTCACATATACCGGGATTTTATTCCACAGCATAGGGAGTCTTTGGGTGATGAATCTATCCCTCCAGCACGTCCTATTAATAGCCGGGTCGAGGTTTACATCTCCGCCCTTGTGGCTCTGACGGATCTAGATTTTTGAGGTGAAGCATATTCATCAAATCTGGGTTTGACATGGCCTTGTATGTTAGGCAAAGGTCACCTCTGAGCAAGTGGCGACTGAATAGAGCTGGAGTTCTTTCAGTCGGGCAGCATAGGACAGATGTTTGAGACCCTTTATCCTTTTGGTGAGGAACTTTTGTGGCCTCTCCAGCTGCTGCAAGTGTCGGGTCAGATACATTCGAATGGGGCATTGTACTCAATCATTGGTCTGATGAGTGATGAGTATAGGGAGACTATGACCTCCCTTGATCTAGATGAGAATCCCTTCATGATAAGGTGGGCAATGTAGAAGGTCTTCCTAACTACTTTAGCTACATGGGTGTCGAATGACAGACTACTATCAACCTGGGTCCCCAGGTCCCTGATAACTTCTTCTGTACTCAGTGGATTGCCACCTATTTGGTAGCTAGGGGTAACCTTGTTTTTCGAAGGGTATGACTATGCATTTTTGGCATTTAACTTTAGGCCATGGCTCTGGCACCAGTTATCCGTTTCTGTGAGACCCTTCTGAAGGATATCTGTGTCAGATGTGTTTCTACTATGGCTTCAGTTTGCAGTCATCTGCAAACTTTGTCAGCCATAACCCTCCTGTGTTTGCTTGTACTTCGGAAAAGTAGATGCCAAACAAGAGTGGGCCCAGGACTGAGCCCTGTGGTACACCACTTGTGACAGGCTTTGAGTCTGACATGGCGCCAGCAACTCTGACCCTGTGGGTTCTGTCACTCAGCCAGTTTGCAACCCATCTTGTGATGTATGGATTAACATTTAAGCTGATGAGTTTTTCAATGATACCCGAGTGGGGTAATGCAGCAATAAGCACTCACATTTATCTCACACCCCATCAACATCACGAGGATGTAATGCAACAATAAGCATTCTCATTTATCACCCATCCCATCAGCATCATGAGGATGTAAGGCAACAATAAGCACTCACATTTATCTCTTACCCCATCAGCATCATGAAGATGTAATGCAGCAATAAGCACTCAAATTTATGTCACACCGTGTTAGTGATAAGTACATGTAATGTGATGATAATTACTCACACATATGTTGCACAATCCCACCATCATGCATGTTTAACAAAGCAATGATAACTCACATGATGTCACACCCTGTCAGCATTAAGTAGATGTAATGTATTGATAAGTACTCACACGTACGTTGTACCATGCCACCATCATGCAGATGTAATACAATATGAACTCACATTCATGTCACATCCTTGTAGTGTTAAGTAGATGTAATGTGGTGAGAAGGACTCACACTTACTTTGCACCATTCAGCAATATGCACTGTCATTTATCTCACACCCCATAAGCATCACGAAGACGGGATGCAATAATAAGCAATACAACTTATCTAACACCCTGTCTGCATCGTGAGGATGCAATGCTGCAATAAGCACTCACGGTTATCTCACAACCCCATCAGCATAAGGTGGATTTAATGTTAAAATAAGCACTCACGTTTACCTCACACCCCATCAGCATCATGAAAATGTAATGCAAAAGTAAGAGCTCACATTTATCTCACACCCCATCAGCATCATGAGGATATAATGTAGCAATAAGCTCTCATATTTATCTCACACCCCCATCAGCATCATTAAGATGTAATGCAACAATAAGCACTCACATGTATCTCTCACCCCATCAGCACCATGAGGATGTAATGCAACTATAAGCACTCACATCTATTGCACCCCCATCAGCATTATAAGGATGTAATACAACAATAAATACTCACATTTATCTCACACCCCATCAGCATCATTGGGATGTAATACAAAAATAACCCCTCATATTTATCTCAAAACCCACCAGCATCATGATGATGTAATGCAACAATGAAAACTCACATTTATCGCATACCCCATCAGCATCATAAGGATGTAATACAACAATAAGCACTCACATTTATCTCACACACTATTAGCATCATAAGGATGTAAAGCACTAATAAGCATTCACATTTATCTCACCCCCATCAGCAACATGTGGATGTAGCGCAAGAATAAGCTGTCAAATTTATCTCAAACCCAATCAGCATCATGATGATGCAATGCAGCAATAAGCTCTCACATTTATCTCACACCCCATCAGCATCATGAGGCTGTAATGCAACATAAAGCACTAATATTTATCTCATCCACCACCAGCATCATGCACATGTAATGCAACAATAAGCACTCACATTTATCTCACAGTTCTCCAGCATCATGAGGATGTAATACAACAATAAGCACTCACATTTATCTCACACCCTATCACATCATAAGGATGTAATGCACCAATAAACACTCACATTTATCTCACAGTCCATCAGCATCATGAGGATGTGATACAACAATAAGCACTCGCATTTATGATACACCCTAACAGTGTCATGCAGATGTGATGCAAAAGTAAGCACTCACATTTATCTCACACCACATCGGCATCATGAAGATGTAATGCAGAAATGACCCCTTACATTTATCTCATATACCATCAGCATTATGAGGACGTAATGCAAAAATAAACACCCACGTTTATCTCACACCCCATCAGCATCACATGGATGTAATGCAGCAATAAACACTCAAATTTATCTCACCCCCCCATAGCATCTTGCACACGTGATACAACATGTAGCACTCAGATTTATCTCAGAGCCCATCAGCATCATAAGAATGTAATTCAACAATAAGCACTCACATTTATCACACCCTATCAACATCCTGAGGATGTACTGCAGTAATAAGCACTCACATTTATCTCACACCCTATCAGTTTCATGAGAATGTAATACAGCAATTAGCACTCACATTTTTCTCATACCCATCAGCAACAAGAGGATGTATTGCAGCAATAAGCACTCACATTTATCTCATACCCCATCAGCAACATGAGGATGTACTGTAACAATAAACACTCACATTTATCTTAGACTCCATCAGCATCATGAAGATGTAATGTAACAATAATCACTCACAACTATCTCACACCCCATCAGCATTATGAGGATGTAATGCAACAATAAGCACTCACATTTATCTCACACTCCCATCAGCATCATTAAGATGTAATGCAACAATAAGCACTCACATGTATCTCTCACCCCATCAGCACCATGAGGATGTAATGCAACTATAAGCACTCACATCTATTGCACCCCCATCAGCATTATAAGGATGTAATACAACAATAAATACTCACATTTATCTCACACCCCATCAGCATCATTGGGATGTAATACAAAAATAACCCCTCATATTTATCTCAAAACCCACCAGCATCATGATGATGTAATGCAACAATGAAAACTCACATTTATCGGATACCCCATCAGCATCATAAGGATGTAATATAACAATAAGCACTCACATTTATCTCACACACTATTAGCATCATAAGGATGTAAAGCACTAATAAGCATTCACATTTATCTCACCCCCATCAGCAACATGTGGATGTAGCGCAAGAATAAGCTGTCAAATTTATCTCAAGCCCAATCAGCATCATGAGGATGCAATGCAGCAATAAGCTCTCACATTTATCTCACACCCCATCAGCATCATGAGGCTGTAATGCAACATAAAGCACTAATATTTATCTCATCCACCACCAGCATCATGCACATGTAATGCAACAATAAGCACTCACATTTATCTCACAGTTCTCCAGCATCATGAGGATGTAATACAACGATAAGCACTCACATTTATCTCACACCCTATCACATCATAAGAATGTAATGCATCAATAAACACTCACATTTATCTCACAGTTCATCAGCATCATGAGGATGTAATACAACAATAAGCACTCACATTTATGTCACACCCTAACAGTGTCATGCAGATGTGATGCAAAAGTAAGCACTCACATTTATCTCACACCGCATCGGCATCATGAGGATGTAATACAGAAATGACCCCTTACATTTATCTCATATACCATCAGCATTATGAGGACATAATGCAAAAATAAACACCCACGTTTATCTCACACCCCATCAGCATCACATGGATGTAATGCAGCAATAAACACTCAAATTTATCTCACCCCCCCAATAGCATCTTGCACACGTGATACAACATGTAGCACTCAGATTTATCTCAGAGCCCATCAGCATCATAAGAATGTAATTCAACAATAAGCACTCACATTTATCACACCCTATCAACATCCTGAGGATGTACTGCAGTAATAAGCACTCACATTTATCTCACACCCTATCAGTATCATGAGAATGTAATACAGCAATTAGCACTCACATTTTTCTCATACCCATCAGCAACAAGAGGATGTATTGCAGCAATAAGCACTCACATTTATCTCATACCCCATCAGCAACATGAGGATGTACTGCAACAATAAACACTCACATTTATCTTAGACTCCATCAGCATCATGAAGATGTAATGTAACAATAATCACTCACAACTATCTCACACCCCATCAGCATTATGAGGATGTAATGCAACAATAAGCACTCACATTTATCTCACACCCTATCACATCATGAGGATGTAATACAACAATAAGCACTCACATTTATCTCACACTCTATCAACATCATGAGAATGTAATGCAACAATAAGTAGTCTCATGTATCACACCCCCTATCAGCATCATGAGGATGTAATGCAACAAAAGGCACTCAAATTTATCTCACCCGCCAACAGCATCATGCACATGTAATACAGTAAGCACTCACATTTTTCATATACCTCATCAGTTCAAAAACCAGGAAATGTCGACAAGCCAACCATGAAAGTCAATACCAAATGGACCAAAAGAAGTGCTTCCACTCGTTTAATACATAAAATGAACCAACATCATTCCATTCACTGATTCCATTAAAACAGTTTTAAAACAAAAAGAAAAAGAAACCACAATTACGTAAAGCGCTTTTCGTTCGGGTTTTACCCGAACTTCTTCAGACAACTTTCATAAAACTCAGTTCAGTTTTAAGTACTTCCTCCCTAAAATGAACCAATAAGAGTAGCAACTTAGTTCCCTTTGTAAATGTAGCTCAGTTTAAAGCAAAATTACTCCTAGTTTTAAAGGTAAGTGGTAGCTAGTAAATAAATAAGTAGATGGTGTACTCCTAAACAATAGTAACTAATACGCAGTGAACTCACCTTGTTCAATTATTCCAAACTACATCAACCTTATACCATAAACTATTGTTGAGTTACCTGACCCCACAAAAAATACCCTATTACCTTAATTATTGTGTGTTACATGTCAGGCCAGTCTACCTCCTCTTGCACAATACCCCTATATTTCCTCTTTTGAAATGTTTAATATTACAGAAACAAAACCAACCCCAAACCCCCGGAAAAGTAATAAACACCTGAAGGAAAACAACGCATTGGTTGTGCACAGTAGAACATTATAGAAAGTTTTGTACAATTATAATATGATAGGGTTCTTCTAGTTTGGTTTTAGTACCTATACAACTCACCCCACCACGGATTACAAGCTGTTAAAGAAGCTCGGTTAAGGGGAAGTGTAGGGGGGTGGGGGGTTATATTGGATAAAAAATAAATAGTAGAAATTATGAGTTTCTATTAATTAATTATTAAAATTATCTACTTAGGTTCCTTAATTTTAGTATACAGGCGATCGAACAAGCTTCGTTTAATCCTGGTTCCATACACGCATCCAATCTAAGTTGCCAGTTAAGTTCGCTCCTTTCCAGTGTCAATTTGAGCAAACTATCCGGTGCTCGAAACCCTCCCTTCATAACTGGGTCTACTTGTGATATAATCTTAAACTTAAATGAATGGCCTACGTGCAATTCACAGTGGTGGGCTAACGCATTGTTAAGGTTCTTCCTATTTATAGCATAATTATGCTCATAAATACGGTCTTTCAGCTTACGATCAGTCTTCCCAATGTAAAAAGCTTTACATCGCTGGCATTCAGCCAAGTAGACCACACTCCTGGTGTCACAATTGTAAGTCCCTTTAATGTAAAAAGTTTCGTTCCTTACACTGAATTTGTTCTCACAATCGATGTAGACACATTGTTTACAAGACCCACATTTCCAGGTACCCCCCACTGTTTTCTCTTTACTTCTATAACCCTTTTCTAAAATCTGTTTCAAATTGGAACCCCGTTTAAAACTAATAATAGGGTTCTCCCCTATTTTAGCAAAAATGTCCTTGTTCAAAGACAAATAAAACCAAAGTTTTCTAATCACTCTCTGTATGTCGTAAGCTACCGGGGTATAAGTAAAGGTAAAGGCCAATAGATAATTGTTATTCTTAGTTTGTTTCACCTCTATACTCCCTCTCCCTAAACCATGCCATATAGACACTGTTGACTCCTTGTCAGTAAGCATTAATTCAGTAAGACTCAGGCTCGCAGTTCTTACTATAGGTTGATTCAAAATTGGTTTATAAAAAGCTGTTAAACGCTTCCTTGTTACTTCCTTCAGTATACAACCTAGGGAGTTCTCTGGATAGCCCCTATGCAAAAACATATTGTGCAAGAGTTTACATTCTATTTCAAACTCATCCTCAGTGGTGATCATCCTTGCGGCTCGCACAAACTGACCCTTGACCACAGACTTTTTCTGGTGCAAAGGATGGTCACTGGTGAAATGTAAAAATGAGTTTGAAAATGTGTTTTTCATGTAGATCCTAGCAGTGTATCTTCTATTCAGAACATCCTTATATAAATCAATATCCAAAAAATTAATCCTATGTTCCTGAAAGTTCTGAGTAAACCTAAGGAAAGTAGTTGATTGATTTAAAAAGGTCACTAGTTCGTCTGCTATAAGTTTTCCACCTTCCAACATTATAAAAATGTCATCCAAAAACCTCTTGTAGACCCTCACCACCCCAAACAGCACATTAGGAAACACAAAATTGGTTTCCCAATAGGCCATCACCATGTTGGCAAAACTAGCCCCTACCAGGGAGCCCATAGCCACTCCGATCTTTTGAAGAAAGAGTTTGTTGTTAAATTGTAAATAGTTGTTTTGTAAGGTAATGTCCAACAGTTGCTCAATTAAAAGGACTTCATCCTCAGGGGCCCCTTTTGACCTCATGAACTCCACCACCCATTCTACCCCTGTCTGGTGTGGTATACTTGAGTACAAGTCGCAGACGTCTACTGTAAGGAAGTTACTTTCCTTATTAAATAATACAAGGTTAATTTCTTCCAAAAAGGATCACGAATCTTTACAGATTTGCTTTTCACCTCCTAAGTACTTCTTCAAAATTGTGTCTGCTACCTTTGCACAAGGGTAGGTGATGGACTGTCTCCCATCCACCAGTGCTCTAAATGGGGGGTCCAACAAGTTCTTATGAATCTTAGGTATTCCAAATAGTTGGGGAATTCTTGGGGCCAACGTGGTGAGGTAATAATTCATCTGACTATCTGTTAGCCCATTTATAAATAAATCACCTAAGAACATCCTAATCCTGTTATGTGCACTGTTCATTTGGTTAATGCTCACTTCCTCATAGGTGTCCTTCTCCAGCAATAATAATATCCTATTTGTATAGTCATCCCTGTGCATCACCACTAAGCCCCCTCCTTTGTCTGGCTTCATTGTTCTAATCGGAAGTTCACAAAAAGCTCTCAAAAGTTGCCTCTCATGGTGTGTGGTGTTACCCTCCTTCCTTTGTTGGTTGTAATTTTGAATCACTGACCTAAGCTCGTGTTCACATAAAAACTCAAATAACCCTATAGTGGGGTGTACTGGTGGATTATAAGTACTAGCTACCCTCAATTCGTTGTTAATAAAGGAGGAATCACCCATCAAAACAGTCAAATTGAGTTTACGGATAAAGAGCTTAAAGTCAATAAGTAATTCGGAAAGATCACATCTCCCCGTAGGGACAAAAGTGAACCCTTTTGCCAAAAATTCAACCAATTCAGGCTCAATATAAAAGTCAGTATAGTTAAAAATCTTGAAGTCACCCTCTTTGTTCAGAATCAATTTGTAAGGTGCAGAACCTAGTTCATGTTGCTGCGAGTGTTGTATCTCCTTATTGGTTGGTAGTAAGAATTCACAGTCCAATTGCTCCCCCCGTTCCCCCTCCCCCTGTAGTTTTTTTGTTGTTGTTGTTGCTTATACCCAGTTTGTTCCCGTTGATTCCCCTGATTGAAATTACAATCATGTCCCGGTCGTGTCATTGGGTGGTTCGTACTCACAATTACCCCCTCAGTATCACCAAGGGCCATAGTCTGGTTAATAAAGTTAGAGCTATTAGGCTCGTCACAGTCCACAGAAGGGATTGTTTCTGTAATATTAAACATTTCAAAAGAGGAAATATAGGGGTATTGTGCAAGAGGAGGTAGACTGGCCTGACATGTAACACACAATAATTAAGGTAATAGGGTATTTTTTGTGGGGTCAGGTAACTCAACAATAGTTTATGGTATAAGGTTGATGTAGTTTGGAATAATTGAACAAGGTGAGTTCACTGCGTATTAGTTACTATTGTTTAGGAGTACACCATCTACTTATTTAGTTACTAGCTACCACTTACTTTTAAAACTAGGAGTAATTTTGCTTTAAACTGAGCTACATTTACAAAGGGAACTAAGTTGCTACTCTGATTGGTTCATTTTAGGGAGGAAGTACTTAAAACTGAACTGAGTTTTATGAAAGTTGTCTGAAGAAGTTTGGGTAAAACCCGAACAAAAAGCATTCTACGTAATTGTGGTTTCTTTTTCTTTTTGTTTTAAAACTGTTTTAATGGAATCAGTGAATGGAATGATGTTGGTTCGTTTTATGTATTAAACGAGTGGAAGCACTTCTTTTGGTTCGTTTGGTATTGACTTTCAAGGATATACCTCATCAGTATTATGAGGGTGTACTGCATCAATAAGCACTCACATTTATCATACACCCCATCAGCATCATGAGGAAGTAATGCAACAATAAGCACATACATTTATGTCACACCCTTGGCATCATGAGGATGTAAGGCAACAATAAGCCCTCACATTTATCATACACCCACCAGCATCATGAGCATGTAATGCAACAATAAGCACTCACATTTATCAAACACCCCATCACATCATGAGGATGTAATACAATAAGCACTCACATTGAATATACACCCCATCGGCATCATGAGGATGTAATGCAACAATAATCATTCGCATTTATCTCACACCCCATCAGCAACATGAGGATGTAATGCAACAATAAGCATTCACATTTATCTCACACCCCATCAGCATTATGCATATGTAACATAGCAATAAATGCTTACATTTATTTCCCACTCCATCAGCATCATGAAGATGTAATGCGGCAATAAGCACTCAGATTTATGTCACATCCTGTTAGTGTTAAGCACATGTAATGTGACGATAAGTACTCACATATATGTTGCACAATCCCACCGTCATGCATTTGTAACACAGCAATAATAACTCACATTATGTCACACCCTGTCAGCATTAATTAGATGTAATGTATTGATAAGTTCTCACATTTCTGTTGCACCCTATCACCATCATGCAGATGTAACAAAACAATAGAAACTCAAATTTATGTCACATTCTGCCAGCGTTAAGTAGATGTAATGCAGTGATAAGTACTCACACTTATGTTGTACTATGCCACCATCATGCAGATGTAATACAATATACACTCACATTCATGTCACATCCTGTTAGTGTTAAGTAGATGTAATGTGGTGAGAAGTACTCACACTTACATTGCACCATGCAGCAATATGCACTGATATTTATCTCACACCCCATCAGCATCATGAAGATTTGGTGCAATAATAAGCATTCACATTCATCTAACACCCTGTCAACATCATGAGGATGTAATGCTGCAATAAGCACTCAGAGTAATCTCACACCCCCATCAACATCATGAGGATGTAATGGAGCAATAAGCACTCACATTTATCTCACACCCCATCAGCATCATAAGGATGTAATACTGCAATAAGCATTCACATTTACCTCACACCTCATCGGCTTCATGAGAATGTAATGCAACAATAAGAACTCACAATTATCGCACACCCCATCAGCATCATGCTGATGTAATGCAGCAATAAGCACTCACATTTATCTCACACCCCATCACATCATGAGGATGTAATGCAACAATAAGCACTCACATTTATCTCACACCCCATCAGCATCGTGAGGATGTAATACAATAAACACTCATATTTATCTCACACCCCATCCCAATCCCATCATGAGGATGTAATGCAACAATAAGCATTCACATTTATCTCACACCCCATCAGCATCATAGCGCAGTAATACAACAATAAACACTCACATTTATCTCACACCCCATCCCAATCCCATCATGAGGATGTAATGCAACAATAAGCATTCACATTTATCTCACACCCCATCAGCATCATAGCGCAGTAATACAACAATAAACACTCACATTTATCTCACACCCCATTAGCATTATGAGGATGTAATACAACAATAAGCACTCACATTTATCACACACCCCATCAGCATCATGAGGATGTAATACAATAAACACTCATATTTATCTCACACCCCATCCCAATCCCATCATGAGGATGTAATGCAGCAATAAGCATTCACATTTATCACACACCCCATCAGCATCGTGAGGATGTAATACAATAAACACTCATATTTATCTCACACCCCATCCCAATCCCATCATGAGGATGTAATACAACAATAAGCACTCACATTTATCACACACCCCATCAGCATCATGAGGATGTAATACAATAAACACTCATATTTATCTCACACCCCATCCCAATCCCATCATGAGGATGTAATGCAACAATAAGCATTCACATTTATCTCACACCCCATCAGCATCATAGCGCAGTAATACAACAATAAACACTCACATTTATCTCACACCCCATTAGCATTATGAGGATGTAATACAACAATAAGCACTCACATTTATCTCACACTCTATCGGCATCATGAGAATTTAACGCAACAATAAGCAGTCTCATTTATCACCCCCTATCAGCATCATGAGGATGTAATGCAACAATAAGCACTTATATTTATCTCACTCCACCAACAGCATCATGCACATGTAATACAAAAATAAGCCCCCACATTTATCTCACATCCTATCAGCATCATGAGGATGTAATGCATCAGTAAGCACCCACATTTATCTCACACCCCGTCAGCATCATGAGGAAGTAAGGCAACAATAAGCACTCTCATTTATCACACACCCCATCAGCATCATGAGGATGTAATGCAACAATAAGCACTCACGTTTATCTGACACCCCATCAGCATCATAAGGATGTAATGCAACAATAAGTGCATACATTTATCTCACACCCCCATCGGTATCATGAGGATGTAATGTAGCAATAAGCACTCATATTTATCTCACCCCAATCAGCATCATGAGGATGTAATGCAGTAATAAGCACTCACATTTATCTCAACCCCATCAGCAACATGAGCATGTAATGCAACAATAAGCACTCACATTTATCTGACACCCCACCAGCATCATAAGGATATAAAGCATCAATAAGCACATACATTTATATCACACCCTTGTCAGTATCATGAGTATGTAATGTAGCAATACGCACTCACATTTTTCTCACTCCCATCAGCATCATGAGCATGTAATGCAACAATAAGCACTCACATTTATCTCACACCCCATCAGCAACATGAGGATGTAATGCAACGATAAGCACTCACATTTATCTCACACATCATCAGCATCATGAGGATGTAATGCAGCAATAAGCACTCACATTTATCTCACACTACCAGCAGCATCATGAGAATGTAATGCAGAAATATGTACTCACATTTATCTCACACCCCATCAGCATCATGAGGATGCAATGCAACTATAAGCACTGACATTAATTTCACACCCCATCAGCATCATGGAAATGTAACACAGCAATAAACACTCACATTGATCTCCCACCCCATCAGCATCATGAAGATTTAATGCAGCAATAAGCACTCAAATTTGTGTCACATCCTGTTAGTGATAAGTACATGTAATGTGATGATAATTACTCACACATATGTTGCACAATCCCACCATCATGCATGTGTAACAAAGCAATGATAACTCACATGATGTCACACCCTGTCAGCATTAAGTAGATGTAATGTATTGATAAGTACTCACACGTACGTTGTACCATGCCACCATCAGGCAGATGTAATACAATATGCACTCACATTCACGTCACATCCTGATAGTGTTATGTAGATGTAATGTGGTGAGAAGAACTCACACTAACATTGCACAATGCAGCAATATGCAATGACATTTATCTCACACCCCATCAGCATCAAGAGTATGTAATACTGCAATAAGCACTCACATTTACCTCACACCCCATCAGCATCATGAGAATATAATGCAACAATATGCACTCACATTTATCTCACACCCCATCGGCATCATGAGGATGTAATGCAGCAATAAGCATTCACATTTATCTCACACTCCATCACATCATGAGGATGTAATGCAACAATAAACACTCACTTTTATCTCACACTCCATCACATCTTGAGGATGTAATGCAACAATAAGCACTCACATTTATCTCACATCCCATCAGCATCCTGAGGATGTAGGTTCATAGGTTCAAAGGTAGGTACTAGGCTTTTGGTCTTAGGGCCTATATAAGCCTAGCCAAATGGTACCCTGGCTTCTGCCACCCAAGAAAATTATTTCCTGTGCCCCTGTCAAGCAGAGCCACAGAAGTGATCCCCGGGTTGAATTTCCTATCTCCCATCCAGTCATCAAGATTTTTCTCGAAGAGTGCTAATGAGGAGCTTTGTTTGATATGTAATGCAACAATAGGCACTCTCATTTATCTCACCCCCATCAGCATCATGAAGATGTAATGCAACAATAAACTCTCACATTTATCTCACACCCCATCAGCATCATTAGGATGTAATACAACAATAAGCACTCACATTTATCTCACACCGTATTAACATCATAAGCATGTAATGCAACAATAAACACTTACATTTATCTCATGCCCTATCAGCATCATGAGGATGTAATACAACAATAAGCAGTCACATTTATCTCACACCCTATTAGCATCATAAGGATGTAATGCAACAATAAGCACTCACATTTATCTCACCCCCATCAGCAACTTGTGGATGTAACGGAGCAATAATCACTCACATTTACCTCACACCCCATCAGTATCATGAGGTTGCAATGCAGCAGTAAACACTCATATTTATCTCACACCCCATCAGCATCATGAGGATGTAATGCAACAATAAGCACTCACATTTATCTCACACCGCATCAGCATCATTAGGATGTAATGCAGCAATAAGCACTCACATTATCTCACACCCCATCAGCATCATGAGAATGTAATGCAGCAATAAGCACTCACATTTATCTCACCTCATCAGCATCATGAGGCTGGAATGTAACAAACAGCACTCACATTTATCTCACCCCCATCATCATCATGCAGATGTAACACAGCATTAAACACTCGCGTTATGTTCCACCCTGTCAATGTTAAGTAGATGTAATATAGTGATAAGTACTCACACTTATGTTGTATCATTCTATATCATGCAGATGCAATGTAGCAATAAGCACTTGCATTTATGTGACAACCTGTCTGCATCATGCAAATGTAACACTGCAGTAAGCCCTCACATTTGTGTCACAACCTGTCAGTATCAGGCAAATGAAATGCAGTGATAAGCATTCACATTTATATCATATCTTATCAGAATCATCCATATGTTATGCAGTAACAGAATCTCCACTTTGTCTCACAATGTCAACATCAAGAAAGTGTAATGAAGCAATAAGCACTCACATTTTCTGCATCATGCAGATATAATTCAGCAATGAGCATTCACATTTATGCCACATTCTGTCAGCATGAAAAATGTAATACAGTAACAAGTACTAACATACATCTCATCATATCAGCTTCATGCAAATGTAATGCAGCAATAAGTGCAAACATTTATGCCACATCCCATCAGCATCATGCAAATATAATGCAGTAGTAAGAACACTCATGTTATGACACAACCTGTTAACATCATGCAGATGTAATGCAGCAATGAGAACTCACATTTATGCCAACCCTGTTGGCATCATACAGATACAAGGCCACAATAAGCACTTATATTTATGCCATAACCTGTCAGTATCGTGCAGATGTAATGAAGCAAAAAGTACTGATATCTCATACCTGTGATGTTAAATACAGTTTGTGCCTTAGAAACTGGATCCATTATCCTCTTACCAGAGTGCAATACTGCAATACCTAACTTTTCCCATAAATGATTTGTTTGCTACTGTACACATGCCACAACAAATGCAGCAGTAATATGTTGCATTACAATTTGTAAATCTCTTACTTAATGTTCTACAAATAGTGAACTGCTTGCATATTACTGTGTTGACTATATAATAAGGCATTTGTAAATGGTGAGTGATTCAGCTACAGCAGGGGTGGCTCATGCTATTGGACTGCAGGACTGCAGCCCTCCCAGCTGTGAAAACAAAAAATAACTAAACAACAAATTAAACTAACTAAAAAATAAATTCAACTAACTAAAAAATAAAATTGCGAACTCCCGGAACATCATGCATGCACACACACATGTTTCCAATAGCAAGACTGCTGTTGAACCAGTCCAGAGCATGCACACAGACTCCAGACTGTCTCACCAGCAGTCAAGATTGACAAGACAGCAAGTACCTCCAAAATATCCCAGAAGTCTATGCAGTTGTAACTGCATAGACTGGAAGGGGCTCGGACTGCAACGTCTGCAAGTTGGTACCCTCGTGGTGCAAAGGACTGGTGCTCTGCTCTCACGGGATTTGCTGCAGTTGGATTATGTATTCGTTGTTGCTGCAGGGACTCTCTCACTGTTTTTATTGTAGTTATTCGTTGGTACAAGGGTTATGTAATCATTGCAGGGACTTTGCTGTCGCTGTGTTTTGGACAACTTTGCTCACTGGCTTCATGGACCGACTTTGATACAGGTACAAGAGGGTGTGTGTGTGTGTGTGTGTGTGTGTGTGTGTGTGTGTGTGTGTGTGTGTGTGTGTGTGTGTGTGTGTGTGTGTATGTGTGTGCGTAAACAAAGAATACACTGTAGCAGAAATTGCCAGTTATTGAAGACCACCTGTCTTAGAATCTTTTCTGTTTCTGTACTTTTTTCATTTGCTATGCAACAAGGCCTGTGAGACAAGTGTTTTTGCCTAAAGTAGAAGTTAACAAAACACTCACATCTGTAGCTATTTGTGATGCTGTTTCCAGTGCAACAGAATCACCAAGCTATTGCTGAAACATATTAGAAGAGGGCTTATGATCGTCATGGCAACTTGGCTTGTCCTACATGACATGAGACTTCTCCATCAACCAAAACATTCCATAGTAAGACTAGCCTTGTTTCACTGGTTGAGTTGAGCAAATAAGGACAAGAATTAACCAATAGTCCATTTCATAGTACTCCTAGTGGCTGCAGAAGCTGTATTAGCTCTTGCTTACAAAATAGGGAGGATGAGTAATGTAGCGTACTGGCAACAGTTTCTCTTTCTAATCTTGAAGGTTATAAAGTTACAAAAGCGCACGCAGCATATATTTCACCAGATATTTTACATACCTACATTTTAGATTAGTTTGGTTGTTTTATTAAGTGGTATTGTTGCAGTGGTGCTCCTATTATTCATATTCCTGTTAAACTTAACTCACTGGAACTTTTTCAGTTGCTTCATGGGTTAGCATAGTATGTATAGGAGACTTCCATGATTTATTTGTATATCTGTATATCACATTTTCTAACATGTGGATGAAAATGACAGATCTGTGACATTTACTGAAGTTATAGCTGTAGCTGTTTTTATACCACACTCATAGCTCTAAAGCTGTGTGTTAAGATTCAAATGGCACAATGGCTTACTTAACTGGACTTGTGTTAGGTTCCTGTTGCATCTTACATGATTTTGCTGATTTGTATTTTTTACACCTGTTTATGTTGCCAAACAGGTTTATTTTTGTGAAATCTGGTGCTCTGATGTTACAAGTTGTATATTTCAGGTAGTTTGCATGTGTCTGTACCATGCTTTGTGCTTCATATTGCTTATTGGTAATACAGATCATATCTCCAGCCTCTAAGGATTTTATTTTACAGTATGATGTAATAGTGTCTTTATGGGGCATCTCTGTGTTTCTTAAATGACATATTTTGTTAAGAGGATGCCTTTCTGTATTGCCTGTGCCATTTGATTTATGGTTGCTGCTTTTCATAGGAAGTCAAGTCTGGAAAATTCCCAGGATGCCTTGCAGTGAAGGTGAAGATAAATATAAGTGTTTTTATCATATTTATGACTGGCTTTCCTGTTTGCATTTGAAAGGGCTCATTATTCTTTTAGCTCAGACAACAGTAACTTACTGTAGTATTAAAGAACGAGTAGGCCATTGACATATGTCTTTTGTGTGTGTTACAGCACTTCCTGGCCTCTTAAAGGCAAGCTAAGTTAGTTATGTTGTATTATTTTATTTTAATATAGCTAGTCTTTATTAACTAGATAGTAGTCATTACATGCAATTTTCGGTTTTGAAACAGTGGCCCATACGCTTTGGATTGGTTAAGCATATACAGTAGTACAAGTCTGAAGGCAAAGGGAATCAAATCCTGGGCTGCAATATGTACCTTGCTGCCATAATCCATTCTGTTGTGCTGTCAGTCTGCATATGATACTGTTGTTCTGTGTTGTATTTATTTGCATTTATTTGCCTCATATTTTGTTCTGTCCTGTTCCTCATAACATCTATGGTTTCTGAATCACTAGCTCTGAGATATTTGATAGTGCAATGGTAGCATTGTTGTCTCCCCACTACAAGTTTTCAGGTTTGATTCTTGGCTGGGTGCCTTCTGTGTGGAGTCTGCATGTTGTTCTTGTGTCCTCCCACAAAGACATGTCTGCATTGTTTCTTTATGGGCCTCAGCTGAAAATTGTTTTTTGTACCAAGTCAGACTTTCCTGGTTAGCAAATGTTAAATAAATAAAACTGACAGGCATTTGAATTTCAGATTTCAGGTTTCTGAATGCTTGATTCCTTGCATATTCACTGGTGCAGTGGTAGCATTGTTGCTTCACAGCTAAAGGTTCTCAGGTTTGATTCTTGGTTGGGGTGCTTTCTGTGTGGAATCTGCATGTGTTTCTGTGGGTTTGCTCATGTGTCTGCATTACTTCTTCCTGGGCCTATGCTGAAATTTTTTTTTGTTCTGTCAGACTTTCCTGGTGAACAAATGTTAAATAAATAAAACTGACAGGCATTTGAATTTCAGACTTCATAGCCTTCAGAAAGTACATAGTATCAGAAAACCTTTTATTCTAGCAGTTTTCTAAGTTTATAAGATGAATATTTGAAATGTGTCTGTATGTTTTGGACTGTATTCCCCCATTATTGGCTTTGTCCAGGTTTTTTTGTGCTAAGGTTGACAGCTATGGCAAGAACTGAATTTACTGAATATGTTTGAGGGCTATATTCCCCCATTACTGGGTTTGTCCAGGTGTTTTGTGCTAAAAGGTTGACAGCTATGGTGAGAACCAAATTCACTAAATGATAGCCATTTAAGTCTCAGTCTTCCTCTCTTTGGCAAACCAGCTGATCTGGCACAGTGGTATGTTGTTCTGACTGTTATGCACAGGGACATGGGTTTAAGACTGGGCAGTAAAATGTATGGTAGGAACACAGCATTTTATTCTAGCAACTTTCCAAAATTATACAAGCAATGTTTAATGTGTCCCTGGTTTTGTGGCTTTTGTCCCCCCAATAAATTTTGACTTTTTGCAGATTTCTTGTGCTGTGAAGTTGAGATACAGTTTAGTATTGAGTAGATTTTACAAGGAGCTGAGAGCTGCAGGGGAAGAGAAGTTTAGCGCTGCTTATGGTGAAACAGCTTGTATTGGTCATAGCACAACAGGTTGTGCACTTGCTTTTGATGCAGAAGACTGTGGGTTTGACTCCCACAAGGGATGGATACTGTCGTACTAAGAATGTCCTCTTTGGCGAAGATACTAACTATGAACCTGTTATCAGTTTGCCATCTATTTCCTATTGCAATATTACTAGCTTATTTTTTAATGTAATATAGGCAATTTATTCCTCAAGGGCAACATACACTTTATTTGTAGATGAAACAATGAAATATAAAGTTGTTTGCTAGCAGCAACCTCTTCATTAGTTACAGATCTCTTTAATGTGGAATTATTTAGATGACTTACTTCTGCAGATATTGTGCATATTTACTGATACTGGTGGATTGTATAAGTTTGAGTAGACTTTTTTATGATGGAAATGTTCTCAGTTGGGCAGTTTTGTCATTATTGGTGCATGCATTTTGTTTCATTGTTTACTGGAAAAATGTTCAAAACAATAAATTTAAAACACACTCTAACAACTGTACTGTATTATAAAAGGAATATAATTTAATACAATTAGGAAGGTGTATCATACAACACATGTATGTTTTCTGTGCAAGGGGCCTATCATTTGAAAACAGCCCAAAGTTAATCTTTATGTTACCCAAATGTATTTTCTTTGAATGTGGATTTCACTGCTGTTTCAATGAATGTGAGTTTCAAGGGCAAAGTTTTAATGCTAAGTCTATTTTCATTGTGACACTGCATTGTTTTGTTTAGCAGATGTTTTAGTGTTTGTGCTGTAAAATACAAAATAAAACTTTCAAGTGAAATCCAAATCATCGTTGAAGTAAAGCAGTATGCACATTGCAGTGTTTATGGTAAATGGGGCAAAATAGCCAAGTAATGGGACATTGGAATTGCTGCAGGGGGTGGCTCCATTCGACCATGATTTTGTGAGGGGGAAGGATGGCAAACTCAGACAGCCCCGGCTCAGTTGAACTATACCTCGCAACTGTCCAGATTTTCACAGAATGAATAGATTTTTGCTTTTTCTTTTTGGTTTGATCCCCATAACATTCGTGGTTTTCTGGCAAATCATTTAGGAATTAAGTCACTAAATAATGACAGGCACTGAATTTCAGACTTCACAACCTTCAGAAAAATGCATGCTAAAGCAAGACCTGTTCTATCAGCTAAGTTTATACAAGAGCAATTTTTAGTACTGTTTGTATGTTCCCCCAATATATTTGTCGTTATCCAGATTTCCTGCGTTAACAGGTTGAGAGGTACATGTAGATTGCTTTATAGAGTGCTTTATAGAACTGGACATATCCAAACCTCTCAACTGTTCCTGATTTTGGCTCAAAATGTTGCTCTCCCTCTAATCCCTCCGCAAAATGTCAGTTTTGGAAGAAAACGTGGAGAGTTTACAATTAATAAATAACTGTAATAATCAGAGTTATAGATTACTTTTATTTCAGAAATGCATGTAGATTAATTTATTTTGTCAGCTGCTCAAGCTAACAGTACTAATATTAAAAAGTGTCCCTTCTTTGATAGGTTCCCAGGTGTATTGTGTGGCTATTTTTATATTTTTGCATCACATTTTTGGTCCATTTTTCATAAAATTGTGGTTTTCTGGCAAATTAGTGTCAAATCATTAAAGATTGAAGTAAGAAAATAATGACAGACATTTCAGTTTCAGATTTCATACCCTTCAGAAAATTCATACTAATGCAAGACCTACTATTCTATTATAAAGTTTATAAGAACAATATTTAAATATTGTCCTTAATTTTGGGCCTGACTTTGTACAGATTTCTTGCTCTGAGGTTGAGAGGTATGACAAATGTGTCAAGGCCTTTGCAGTCAGCCAGAGACATTTCAAGTTGTGACATACTTGCTGCACCCCACTCCCCCATGTAGTGACTCTGGATGTGTCCAAGCAAGGTAAGGAGCAGTTATGCAGTGTAAGTGTGCAGAGTACCCCCCCCCCCCCATCCAAGGTAGACACAAGTACTACATTGGCTTTCCATCTGTCTTGCTTGATTTTGCAGAATGTTCTGGTTTTCTGTCATAGTTTTATACTGTTGCTTATGCTTCTTATTATTCAGAAAGTGCCTGTTGCTCTGTGTTTAAGTAGCAATGATTTCATGACCATCAGGTAAGCTTGTCTGAGATTGTAAGATGCAAGTAAGTTTACTGTTAAAGAATTACCAACACTGAAAGCATTTTTGTTGTTACCATACAGAGAATACTTGCATAACCAGATAACGTATAAGCCTTGGGTATTGAAATAGATATGACAGTATTTGTAATAAAGGACAGGATTACCGTATTTTAAGAAGCTCATTACCTTTGTTGGAGCCTTGCAATCATCTTTGCAGGCTTTACCCATAAACTAAACAGAATGCCAATCTATCATATGTAGTCCATAACCTGTGCAATAATCCTTTAAGCAATTTACCTTGAGCTTGTTTCTTGTTTGCTGTTCATTTTTTACTTTGATCATGTTTTCCCAATGAAACACGTAGATAGTTGTCAGGAAGCAGGTCTTTTTTGAATAAGAAACATTTTTACAAGTGGGGGTATCACAGAGATTGCTACTTTCAGCATGTTACTTGGTAATTTTATAAAGCTGAATATAAATTATAATTAGAACTGTAGTGCAAGGAGAAGTGGTTTGAGTTGAGTGCTGTTTGTTTTTCTTATACTTGATTTTGACTGGCATTCCAGTAATGTATTTAAAAAGTGATTTATTTTTTCATGACACACAACCTTTTTGTTTCTATCTAAATATTAAGTAAGCTGTCATGCAGCCAATGGTCTTCTTTTGGCTTTTCCCGGTTAGGGGTCGCCACAGCAGAACTCCGGTCCGCTAATGATTGGCAGTAGAGTTTTACGTGCTGGCTTGCCGGGCCTAACACACAACCTTCAATGAAGGAATGCCTGTTCACGCATGTCACCACACAGAAAACACTCTAACTGAGAATCGAACTGGCAACGTCTAACTGTGAGGTGACAACGCTACCACAGCACCACCACTGCAGTACAAGCTGTCATGCAGCCAATGCATTGAAATATTTTTTTTCTTTTACACTTCATTTTGTCTTGATTGGACTCTCATAATGACGGTTTGGCACCCAGGGCAGCATATTTAACATTCCAGTTTTTGTGGTTTTGAGCATAGCGCCTCCCCTTTCTAGGCCACACCCCTTCCCATTGGTCCCACCCATTCATCTGTCTCCTGCAGCCCCCCTTCGATTTGAAGTCACAAGCTGCCACTGAGCTACAGGATTACTGACTACCAAACATGAAACACTTTTCTGTCCAGTAGCTAAGCTATCAAGGCTTTTTAACCCACCTGGTTATAATGCAGTCCTTTAGTATATGCTGCAATTGATAGTATAATTCCAAGACTGTTGCCTTTATTAATGTTCCTTGTGCAGTGACTAATTTCCATCTGAACTTACCTCTGCTTGCTTCAATAAATAATGTTTTTATGCATCTTCAAGCTGTGATATAACATTGCAAGTTCTGCAGTAGACACATGCCTCAAGCTGTCTTTATCTGGTGTGATAATGCCTGTCTTGATGTTTATATAGCTTGCAAAATAAATAATGTTTCAACCATCTAACAGCTGTATATTACTTATTCTGCGTAGAA